>NC_056741.1:189507719-189543731 GCF_019279795.1 Protopterus annectens | reverse complement strand
TTACTAAGAGTGCAAGATGAATTGTGGAACCTGACAGATGCAAATGTAGTCTGCAGACAACTGAGGTGTGGAACTGCAGTGAAAGCATACCACAGTCTTTCAAATAATATTAATGAATCTGTGTGGCTGAGAAGTGTACAGTGTCAAGGAAATGAATCCAGATTATTGGACTGTACCTTAAATATTTCCTACATCCAGAAACCTGAAATAACTGTTGTTTCCCAATATGCATCTGTTCTTTGCACAGGTCAGTGAAACATTAATTATTCAGTACAGTCTATGTTAACTCATGGTTTAGCTTACCTGTAAACATTTCTTTGTTGACTAACACAATGTTCTTATTGCAGTTGTAGAAGACATGCAGCTGAGACTTGTTGGGGGGAGGGAGGATGTGCAGGAAGAGTGGAGGTGTATTACAATGAAATCTGGGGCACAGTGTGCGATGATGGGTGGGATTTGGCAGATGCCAATGTTGTTTGCCAACAGCTGAAATGTGGACATGCCATATCAATCAACAACTCAGCAGTGTTTGGTAAAGGATCAGGGCAAATTTGGCTGGATGAACTTATGTGTTCTGGAAATGAATCTGTGCTCTGGCAATGTCAATCCTCAAAATGGGGAAAGCATAACTGCAACCATAAGGAAGACGCAGGTGTTGTATGTTCTGGTAAGTCTGGTAATTAGAAGATGCAGTTGTTGCATATTCTTCTAAGTTTGGCTATTATAAAGTGTACTCTTTGTCTTCAGTTTTAGTTTGAGTACTTTCTCACTGCAAACAATTCATGCTGCCAGAATATGTCTTAATTACCCTGTGTTGTATTTTCGTGTTTCAGTTGGGATTTTTTGCTTGTCTATAACTTAAATACCCAGTTTCAGTTTTGTCACTTGTGCTGTCATTTACTTTTTTTAAACGTCTTCTGCATCTCTTTCAGAGTAGTATGTCTCTGTCTCATTGTACTCTCTCTCTTTTTATTACATTTTCCAGGTTATCTTCCATCATTTATCTTTATTTACTTTCCTATTCTTGCTGAAAGTTGTAGTCTTTTCTGAAAATCGTATCCCTGTGGCATGAGGCCCACATCATTTCTTCTTTTGGTGACATCATGGGCCGCATTGATGATGTCATGTAATACTACTACTGCTTCATAACTACTCAAATGCCATTGCTGGTGATTAAACTTTGTAAAGCGCAATCATTTGCTCCATCCACTTTTCACATATTTTATCTAATCCATCTGCTGACTCAGTTTTTCTGATCACTACATAGTATCTATTTTGCTACCAATTTCTCTATCCTGCCTATTGTTTCCTAGCCTCAACATTACATCTTTCTCATAAATACCCAACATGTATCACTCAGCCAAGCTTTACTGCTGATCATTGAGAAAATCCATTTAACATATCCTTATTTCATATAAGTCACATGCTTGTCTATCTCCATTAGCTACACTCACTCAAATTTAATGGTTTTACTCTGTCACTGAAAGATTTAGTCTGTAGTCTTTTCTTGTAGTGCATACTGTCCTTCAGGGAGACCTTTGCTGGCAGTTTTGCATGTTTCACCTGCTGTTTGCTCAGTAAACTAAAATGGCTGATAGATGCACATGCCGTGTTTCCTCAACAGGAGTGGCTCAAAATGCTTCTAACCAAATTCATGACTAAAGTTAATTTAAAATCACACATCAGTGGTGCAGCCAGGCTATAAAAAGTTTACTTATTCAACCTGCAGCTCATCAATAATTTCATTTTATTTTACTACATTGCTTCACTTATTATACTTCATTCTCACTTTCATTTCTTGTTTATCCTATTCTAAGAATCCACTGGTGTTAAATTCACTATTAATCAACAATGCATTACTTTCACTGCCAGCTAATTACAGCTTTAGATAGGACATAGTTGACTTTTCCTTTAACGTACATCCAACTTCCTATTCTCTTTATGCCTCTGTTTCCTTGTAGTCAGCTTTTTTACAAATGGCATATAGTTTCATAAATTACTGTAACTCAATTTCCTGTGTCACTGGCTCTTTTCTCTCTCTCTTTCGGCTTTTCCTGTTACACCATCGGACATTGCCCTCATTTTTTTTGAAGCTGCTTGCAGCTGCATCTTCGTGCATTTCCTTTGAAATCTTATCAATTGTTTAGTATGAGCTAAACATTTACAAATAGCTGCTTTGGTAGGTAATTGAATGGAATCTAACAAATTCAAAATAAATTTAGCATGATTAATGGGTTTTGCCAGTAGATGTTATCATTCCCTATTCTTCCATTGCTTGTGCAAAACATGCACTGTAGAGAGAAAGCATACTGACTGTCAGTATATATGTTTACACATTTATCTTTACAGCTAAAAGTACAAGCCCGTGTTAAGGCTATCAGTTCTGCTGCTTGAAACCGAACCAAGGTTATGCTGTAAGGGAGTTGAGCTACAAATCTCTGTATCTGTGGCGACTGCATATCCTACTGGAACCTGTAGGACCTTTCTGCATGAGCCCTCCATAAATGTCACCTCAGCATCATCCAAGGTATATCAGTGAGGTCTTGTCACAGGCAAGATTATTTACTCAGTTTCCTACTGAGCAACTTCCTTCGGGCATTGCCATCCCACAGGAGTTGGAAATAGCGTTAATGGATTTAATGTTGTACAACGTTCAATTACTGCGAGGAGTTGGTTCAGCAGTATGGTCATACATGAAGGTGTCTAGCAGGAGATAGATGTACAATTTTCTTGCAGTAAAATTATGCGGCGACTGCATGAAGGCACTCTCTCAATGTAGAGGGTGGAACAACACTACTGAGACCGAAGCCTGTACTGCCATTGCAGCTGTGACTACTGCTTGCTTGCACTGTGGGGAGCAACGATCGTGCCACCGGATCTAACTGTGATGAATATTGGCTACTTGAAGGCGTTGTTTATCCCCATGCTGTTGCGTCAAAACTGACATCATGTATCCCTGTTTACAGTTACAGTCTGAAAAATCTTTTGTGGTAATATGGAAGTCCTAAAACTAATGATGAAACTATCAATTGTTTTGAATCTGCAGAAACTGTTTCTGCTTTGAGTGTCATTGTAATACATCTTGTGCCATTGGTGTTTTATATATTAAATCAGTCAGTAGACTAGATTCTAGAAAGCATGATTAGGTATCCTTGACAAAATTGGTGATTCCCAAGAAAGACATCATTTCCTTCTTAATTAGCTGGTTTGAGTGCCCTGTGAAATGCTGTTTCCTGTCTTCATCTAATATTCTACCTTCATTGGATATTACATATACGGCTTTTCTTATACAGAGTATCTAACCTGTTTTTCCAAAGTTGTAACTTACTTTTGTTCACTTTATTGTCCTTGTGCTGCTAAAAATTTCAGTAATGCTATGGTATCCTCCTGCGACTTGATGCTGGGTAGGGGCTACTAGCAGATATCATCTACATAAGTAAATTTGACCTCACAGTTAGATAAATCCTGCCAGGTTACTTGCCATTTCTTGATACCGTGCTCCGTTGGACTTTCATATCCCTGCAGTAGCCAGTATAGGTATGTATCTTTTACCCTGAAATGTAAATGCAAACCAATACTGGCTATCCAGGATGTATAGGTATTGAAAATAAAGCATTGCTTATATCTACCACAGTAAAATATTTTTGTTGTGGTTTCAAATCATTCAACAGGTGTGTGGGTCTGGCACCGTAGGTGCTCTAGGTATTATTGCATTGTTTGGCTTGTAAATCCTGTACCATCCGCCATTCCCGTTGCTTTTAACAGGAAAAAGAGGGTGTTACATGATGAATCAGGAGTTACTACCAGTACTCCTTCCTTCAGATAATGCTGCTATTATAGGCTTAATTCCTTGTTCTGCATCTTTCCTCAGGGGGTATCATCTTTTCTGTGGTCCTAAATGCTGATTTGATTGTAATAGTTATTGGTCCTGCTGTTGAATAAGTCCTACATCTGATTTACCTGTTGACCAAAATTATCTGGTATGTCGCTCAAGGCTTTTCTTCTTCTTCTAATAAAAATGCTAATCAGCTGTCTTAGCTAGTTTAGCAAGTGCACAGCTGGGCTGATGTTTATGTTAGCCAATTCCAATTTCTGCTTTTGAATTCCTGTTCTGATAATTCTAAATCAGTTAGTTTTCCCCATCTTGTTACTTTTTCTCCTAAATCTGCCCATCTCACGTTCTTACTCTTTGTCAAGCTGACATGTGGTAGTCTATTAGACTTGTACAGTGACATGAATTCCTGAGGTAGTGAACAGCTTACCACACTGTTACCCTCAGTATCCCAGTACAAGGTTAAGTAATACTAATCTGTTAGCAGGATTTTTGAAAGACAACTCTTGCTCATATTCCTTATCAGGTCCTGTACTGCAATTAGTATAGAATTACAATGTAACAAATGCTGTTGGTCAGTGTTAAGGAGGGAGCCTTACTGATGGCTACATTCATCCAGTTCTTTGGTCACTGCCCAGGACCAGGCAGTAACTTAGTCCTGGCTGTACCAGTAAAAGTTTCACCTCCGTCGCTACAAAAGTGTTTGTCTTTGTGCTTCGCCTGCCCTGCATGAGTGGGAACCATGTGCCAAATATCTGCATAAGTCTGCCAATGCAAGTTTACTGGACATTTTGCAGAAACTTCTGAATTTTTACTTTTCTAGGTCATACAAACAGGGTCAGTTATTGCTATATCATGGGATAGTGGCTCCCTATATGGCTTCTGTCATTTGCTGCTTTACTAATAATATATATTCAGGTGATTCGGAATATTCATTGTGAAGGGTGTATCAAAGTTCGTGATGCTCCTGAGTCACACAGGACTTTCACTTCCTTTCCTTCATGGGGTGTAACTTCGGTTTTGTGTCTGCTAAATAGGGGCTCCAAGCTCAGTAATGCTAAATCTAAAATTTCGCATCCTCTATATCTGCTTGCACTTCCTCTGTTCCTTCCGTTACATTTACATTTGCCCTAACTGTTTGCTTTCCTTTTTGATGATTTCTGGCTCCTCACTATCATATAGAGTCAGTCCTCATCACCTTTGGCCTCTGTAGCCTCTTTTTATTTAGCCTGCAATCCCTCGCTAAATGTCCTTTCTTACCACACTTAAAACACTCACCTTTCTTTTTCTCTCTTCAAAATCTTGACCTTTTGTCAGATTGTCTATTTCCTTAGGTATTTTCTTACCCTTTTTACCCGACTTCAGCCTCTACAAAGACCTCAGCTCCGTCCTCAACTCGCGAAGACCTGTGTCTTCTTTTTCTTTTTCCCCACTATTAAAAGTGTCTTTCAGCATGTCTAGCATATTCAAGTAAGGCTTGTAGCCTGCTTGTTCGATGATCTATCCTTATGCTTTTGTAATAAAGCTACTGATAGGTGCAATGCAACCTTTCAAAATGCATTTTCGTTGCTGTTCATGCAGAGCTATCATTGTCTGACTTTCAGGAATAGCCATACCACTATAGTTATTGAAACATTCCAATAATCTACCATAGTACCCATCTGCAGTTCATTCTCTTGCTGTATGCGATTAATGCAAATTCCAATCTGCTCCTGGAGTTTCCATTTTCAGAAATTCGGTCATAAGACCTTTTACTCTGTTGTCTAATTCTGCGTCACTTTATGTGGGAGTGGTTTAAGCTCTGCATTATGAAGTTCCAGGTGCCACAAATCATGTGCCAGTCTGGACCCAAAATCTGTCTAACTACTTTTTCTACTTCTTCATTTAAATGGTAACTTAATCCCTTACCTTTCCAAGTCTTGTAAAAACTTAGGTATGATTAATTCTTGGATGGGGATTCCCTCTGTAGCTTTTTGAATGTCTTCCGGTGTCCGCAGGTCTATATACTAGAAGTGTTGGATCCTGCCTTCCTGTCCACCGCCTGAGTTGGTACCTCGATTAGTGGACAGATTTCTTCCTCACTTTCTTCTAGGTTGTTCTTCCCCATTTTGATGTGATCTGTGTCCATGAGTGTTTTAAGCGTTAGGGATCTAGTTTTCAATAGGATCTCTAACAAATATGGTTTTAGTGCTCTCGTAACTTCAGGATAGCGTGGAGGTGGACCAGCTTGTCCTCCTGCTTCATATCCTGAAAAAGGCGTGGAGGGGCGGAGGGAGGAGAACGTCGCTATTACTGTATTATTATCCTCTTTATCTAAAAATAATGCCTTAGCATTTTAGTTTTGTTCCCTTCGGTTGCTTCCTCAATCCACCTGTGTGCTTGAGGAATGCCCTATCGTCGTTGTTTTGTCTGACCTTCGTCAGATTTGGCTATTTTAAAAGTTTAACTAATGAAATCTTGTTTAATTTTACCCGTCAAATCATTATTTATTAACCCATTTTTGTATAATACCTTACATTGCTCGTACGTTGTAATTGCATATATTTTCGTCATCAGTTAGGAAGGATCTTTTAATTTTAGTGCGTTTCCCATTTCAAAAATAAAATGTTGCGTAACCTTTTTCTGCATGTAGGTACTTCAGTTTCTTACACAGTTTATCTAGAATAGCTTTACTTACCTTATTCTGTTTCCTTAATCTCTGACAAAATATACAGTAATTTCCTATTGTCCCTGATCTGTATAACAAATCTCTGACAATGACATTTACAGTAACCTAGTCCCTGATCTAAAAGAGAAAAAAGGCAAATATCTTCCTACCTGAGCCTCCTAGGTCAACCAGTTGAAACCGCTCTTGACGCCCAGATCCAGAAAGTGGCCAGCCTCTCAAAAGCGACAATTCAGTGGTCTTTGTGTTTCAAGAAGAACCATTTGGTAACCTATATAGCAGTATTAGGCCACCGATGCACTCTGATCTGCAGCTTGCTTACCAAAGGGAATTCCGGTTCAAGAAGGACCAAACTGTCAAATAAAAACAAATGATTACAACACAGTAGGCTCAGATGCAAAAAGTTTACTAGTGTACACCAGGAGGCAAAAACATACAATACAAGTATAGAGGATTTTGACTGACATGATATAGGAAGTGTTCAATATTATATAGTCTTACATTCAAGCTGTGCCCACCTTACTGGCGTGGTTAGTCACAGGGCACCTACATCACTATGGTCTACAATATTCTATTCATAAGAAAAAGCTGATCTCAACATTTTAAAAGTTTTCCCATGAGAATAATTCAGCCTTGCAAGGCACCTGGATTTCAGTTATAATGTCTTTCTGTAAGATGTTACTTCTCCAAGGTTTCAGAGGCTTGCTCGAATACAATACTTAGGTTTCCAGTTCTCGTAATACACTTCTTTGTTCTTCTTGCCAACATTACTTTAGCAGCTGTGCCTTATCTTTGATAAGACTCACAAGATAGCCATTTGTCTCAGAGGAAGGAATAAGTCTTTTCAATGCTTTATACATTCAATTTCCTGACCCAGCAGATAATCATTGAGTGAAAACATTAAGCTTGCTGAGGTGGCTTCTGCCAGGGGTCAGGTTCAAACACTACTGCAGCTCCAAAGCTTCAAAAGCAATTACATGTAAAATCATTCTTATTGCCATATTGTAAATGGGAATAAAATGCATTATATACTATTTAGCTTCTAAACTAGCACTTTATATATGTTCAAATATATATTTTCTAACAACTGTTATATGAAAGTTTTTGCTGCTGATGCCCTCTCAAAGTCTTAGACTGTGACATATGGACTATCCAAAATAAACAGAAAAAAAGTTACAAAACCCACACTTAAATTCTGAATGGCCTCTTTAGTTTCTCTGTCCTTATCTACTGAACTTTGTGCTAACTGTCATTTGAAGTTATAAGCAGGTTTGTTAACAAAGCTTGAAGTTTCCCTTATCATATTGTGCAACCCAGAATTACCCTTTAAAATGCTTCCATTTTTCTTTATTGTATCCTTAATGAAAAGATCAGACAAAGCATGCCAAATTGCCATAGCTGATGTCCAGCCTTTGTTTCTTTTTCACATTTATCACTACAATCTTACTAAAAGCCTCGAGATATGGGCAATGTAACATTTTTTTTATCTTCCTTCCAATATTCTTGAAATAAAAGATTCATTGTAAACTGTTTTTAATCAATATTTTTAGAAATTTTGCCTCAATATCAAAGGTCAGTTAACATGAAATCCATCTCAAATGTTTAACTACGTGACCTTTAACAACATTTTATTTGACAAAAGAAAGGAAGTAACTCTTAGCTTGCAAATGTTGATTTCAGCATTTCTTTCTCTATATGCTGCACAAAGGCATGTTTAAGTATTACTGAAAATGTTACATTTCAAAATGAGATGCTAGTCACAGTGTTGACATCATTTCAAATAAAAAGTTTCTTGTCTATTTTTTTTTTACATTTAGCTCAACCATGTAGAACATCACATTGATACAAATATCTTAATTTAGGGTCTTCCCTAAGTATTATTTTGACTATGCAAGTCCTCGTCTATTAATATTGTACAGTTGTGCTATTATATTTGAAAAGATTGAGCCCCTTCTTTTGCTTGGAAAAGGAAGCGATCTTGTTGAATCTCTGCTACAATAAACCTCCTTAATACCAAGGTTGGCTTAGTCATATGTGCATTGTATGTCAAATTAGAGCTCAACTTCAAATGTACTTATTAATTCAAACCTGAGGAGGCCTAACATTTGACTATAAGATTCCCAACATTTTGATCAGCCTCTAAGTATTTAAATATTAAAAACAGGTCTCATTCCATATTCTAATTCCTTCCGCTACCCATTATCCTACCTCTTCTTGGAAACACCCACACATTCACTGTATATTATCATATTTTAGATACCAACTCTCAGTCGAAAACCTTCCCCCTCATAGACAAACTGGTTAGTATTTCTTCTTTTTCTTTTTTTTTTTATCTTCATCCTATCTTCAACATTATCCCTACTAAGCAAACTGAATGTACATGCTATCCGCCTATATGTTACTACCTGCTATGCTTTTTAATTTTATGTCAAACCCACTATGCTTAAGTAATTATCTAATGTATGATCATGCAATCATTTGTTACTGTTATATCTTGTATATATAAACCGCAATGTATGCTGCATGTAAATATTTTATGTATAGTATATTTACGCGGTCAATTTTTGGAGCTTTTCTCCATGGGCCTCTGCTGAAAATGGACATCTATGTCCAGTCAGACCTCCCCGGTAAACAAATGTAAAATAAAATAGCATAAATAAATAAATAAATAAAATTACATGTTATGTTAAAAACTGACAGTCCTTTATTGTAAGTGTATTTTCTCCACCTGACCCTGGCATTGTTTATTTAAAAAGAAACTGCAGCTTAAGCTTTACTATTACTAAATAAGCTATTGTTTCATACACCACCATAATATGTTGTCATTCCCTTTTAATCAGAACCCCATGCATACTGCTATACCTTCCTGTCAAACATTTTAAGAAGACCTTTAGTGGTCACAAAAACAAATCACAAATCCTGTAGGTCTATTGCAAACCAACCTCAACAGTTCACCTGCTGAGAGCCATTGTTTGCAACAATAAGTGATCATTTCAAATAATATAATTATAATATCATCAATATGCCCAAGCCTCCTTAAGCATCAGTCTGGAAAACACAGAAATTAAAACATTTGATGGCCACTAACAGAGCTATTAGTATTAAGGCTGAGTGACTAGACTTTCATAAGTACCCCATGTATCCCTTGTATGCATCTTACTCATTCACCACCATAAACATTTGCACTAATAAATAAATATGACAGCTAAGTAAAGCAGAATGTATATGGTACAGGCTGGCAACCACAAATCTAGTATGTTTACTCTAATACATTACTGGTGACTTGTGACTGGTGACAAACTAAAACATCTTCACTTCTGACCTTCCCAAAGGGACATCAACAAGCAAAAGCATACCTAACATATAGGATGGAAGCATGCTGAGGCGTTTTTGTGACATTTAGGTCAACCACTTATATACCTTGTAAGTAAAAAAGGTATCACTATGGCTGAGGACATAAACAGAAGGTTGAGGCAGGATGTCAGCAATGACTAAGTTAACCTGGATACTAATTAAACATAAAAGGCAGAAAAGTATGAAATGCCTAAAAAGACAAATGATCAGTTCAACTGATGACACTGACAACCCTTATCACTACACAATGTACCTTTTACTAATCATTCAAATGTGTCTTTTGATGAACAGGCAATATGGAGTAATTAAGTATAAAAGCTACAGCTAGAACTGAGTGATGAGGAAATAACAAAGTTAAGTCAAACAACCATTATAAATTGTGTTTATTACTCATTATCTTTAACAATGTAAACAAAAACCTGCTGCTCCGTATTTTAGATTTAATAGGCAACCTTACATTTTTCTCTATGTGAGTGTGTGTGTGTGTGTGTGTGTGTGTGTGTGTGTGTGTCTGTGTATGGTGTGTGTGTGTGTGTGTGTGTGTGTGTGTGTGTGTGTGTGTGTGTGTGTGTGTGTGTGTGTGTGTGTGTGTGTGTGTGTGTGTGTGTGTGTGTGTGTGTGTGTGTGTGTGCATGTGTGTGCATGTGTGTGTGTGTGTGTGTGTGTGTGCGTGTGTGTGTGTGTGTGTGTGTGTGTGTGTGTGTGTGTGTGTCCATTGTCCGTTGTCCATCTAGGTAATTTTATATTTCAAAAATCGCAACTCAAGCAGCTGAGACTGTGAAACAGAAAATATAACATAGTTAATTACCATGAGTCTGAAAGCTAAACCAGAAGTTCCAATTTGTTTATCCTTATTTCTTTAATGGAATAGCTTTGATGTTTATATGCAATCCATGATTTATTATTGTTATACTCAGGTGGCCTTCTATAATGAAGATAGCTTTCAGCAAATCAGGGTTTGGATTAGTCATCATAAATAAGATAGAGAAATCAATGCCACTTTAATCACTTTAGAAAAAAACTGGCACTATTTTGCAACCTTAGAAATAAGTCCCTGAGTTTCAAATAAACTTAACATGATGCAGAAGCCTTGTCTTGGAACATTTTTTGCATTGCACTAAGTCTTTCTGATTCATAGACCCCCACTACTACTATTGACAATTTCCCCTCAAGTTGACCTCAGCTTGAAGAGCATTCTCACTGGTGAAGCTACAGTCTAATGTGGCAGTCCATGGGAAAAGCAAATGCTAAGTATCCACATGCTGTTCATAAAAATGTCTGTGGGTCCCATACTACTCATATAAGTAATTTGGAGAATATCTAAACTAACTAAAATTTCATTCTAGGAGTAAAGCGTAACCACAGTCAAAATATGGTGGTCAGTTAAGGATCACCTATTTACTCTTTCAGGAATACTTACAGTGCGTAAGTAAAATGAAGCTCTTTGAGTGGCAGGGTGTCTGGAGTGTACGTATGTGGATGTGTGTAGATGGGTTTGTGCATGACTGTAGGGGCATGGATAAGGCTTGTGTGTGTGTGTGTGTGTGTGTGTGTGTGTGTGTGTGTGTGTGTGTGTGTGTGTGTGTGTGTGTGTTCTAATGTGTCTATGTGGTGAACAGTACATATGAGTGTATAGTTGTGTTTTCATGAGTCTGAGCAAGTGTTTGGGGGCATGCTTGTTTCTTAATGAGCAAATATGTGACTGTGTTTGTGTGTGTGCATGTGTGTGTGTGTGTGTGTGTGTGTGTGTGTGTGTGCGTGTGTGCGTGTGTGCGTGTGTGTGTGTGTGCATGTGTGCGTGTGCGTGTTTGAGTGTGTGTGTGTGTGTGTGTGTGTGTGTGTGTGTGTGTGTGTGTGTGTGTGTGTGTGTGTGTGTGTGTGTGTGTGTGTGTGTGTGTGTGTAACTAGGTAAAGTGCCTTTGCTCAGTAAATACTATCAATATCAGGTCTGACAGCACAGCATTTGATTCAGGGACATGGTAATTACATGATAATGAGGTGCTTCTCATTGCAGCTATACCACATTTCTGAATCAGAATTTCTCTGTTATGCTAATTAACCAACCTGCATTGGGCAAATAGCACAGGTGGAGAGAAATTCCCTGACTTCCAGGAACAGTCTACATTGACGAGTTTTTTTTTTTCCTCTAAATTTAATAGCACGTGATATACTTCATGTAACAATTCAAAGCTTTGCTTCTAATTAGGATCAATTATCTCATTGTTGTGATGTTTGTGGTTGTCTGATAAGCATATTAATTCTTATATAACAAATAAAATATAAGCCTGTAGTATTAAATGAGTAATACTAGCATATTTTGAATATGACAAATGCCATGCAAGCCACGGTTATTTTTTTTTTCATTTCTTTTTAGAATTTAAACAGCTGAGACTTGCTGATGGTGACCATCATTGCAAAGGAAGACTAGAAGTATTTCACAATGGGACATGGGGAACTGTTTGTTCCAATGGTTTAAATTCTGAGTCTCCCACAATCAGCCTTGTTTGTCATGTTTTAGGATGTGGGAAGAGTGGTAGGTTACATAATACACCTACATTTAAGAAAAGTCTGACTGACAAGTCTGTTGACAGAATCAAATGCCAAAGCTATCATGCATCCCTTTGGGAATGCCCTTCTTCACCCTGGTTTGACAAACCCTGTTCTGCTGATGAGGAAACTCATCTCACCTGCTCAGGTAATATGAAAAAATAGTTGCTTTATTTTTTTTCTGAATGTTTTACATTATGGTATATAATATTTTCTACTTTTCTTTATCTATAGGAGAACAGAAAAAAACCTAGGGACACTATCACAATTATCCTGTGTCAACAAATCCTTGGGAATGGGTGTCAGGTAAATGACTGACTATTGTGCTAACATACATTTAGCAACACTCCATCTTTCATTAAAATGTTTACACAGCCATTTATTTAGATCATTAAATCCATACTTCCTTTTTTCATTTAAGAATATGTATGTTCCTCATTATTGTGCTAGTGAAATCACTGTAATCTGCTTTTTAGAAATGAATTAGTATTGTGTTGTATTTAATTTCTGAATACAAAGTAGATATCACCAGTGCTCTAGGGTTAAACATCTGTAGCAGGTAACATACATTATATTGTGCTTTGGCGTAAGCGTGTGTTTGATTGTTTACTTGCAAATATTCAGATGATCAATCTGTTGCTTCTGAGACTAGTGGAAGTTTTACCTGACCAAAGGCAGAAAGTATAAACAGTAGTCTACTCGATTATCAGAAAAAGATTGTATATTCAAAAGTGGCATTTACAGGATGTAATATATTTTAAATTGTAACACAAACATATGCTTTGTTGACAATAAACTGCTGGAAACTTTTTTCAGTAATAGTGGTTTTATAAAATATTAGGTAAAGTTGATGAAATGTTATGTTCTGTAAGTAGGTTCATAGGAGGTTACTAGGTTATTGGCCCTAGGGCCTTTATCATATCAATAATATACCCTTGTTCATTTATTGACCAATTGTATGGTCTATATTTGCAGCACAAGTCTATGATCAGCAACAACTGCCCCTACCCAAGAGAGACATGGGTGACACCCTGGAGTAAATTTATGGTCTCCCATCCAATTGTCCAAGCCATGCTTAAATAGGGTTATTGAAGCTCTTTTAATGTGACTTGAAAGTTTGTTCCAGAGGAGTTGGAATCTCTGGGAGATATATTTGTCTCTCCAGTATGTTCTGTCAATGTTGCAGGCTGGGTTAAGATCACTGGGCGAGTGAATCTTTACCCATTTGACTTGTGGATGTCGGCATTTCCATTAGGGCAGAGTCCAAGATTGCTCTGTAGGCTAGACACAAGCCAATAAGATACAGAGGGAGTCTATATCACATGCGTCAAACTTGTATAAGTTCGAGCGATGTAACATCGAACAAAAGTCGAAACCACGCAATAATGAACACAAAGAATAGCGATTTTGTTTCCCTAACAAAAAACCCATAAACCTTAAAGTAAAACTAATGTCTAGGGCAAAATCCATAGCGTGGGGGGCTGTGACCCTCACACCCTACTTAAATATACCAACTCTGAGATCACACCACAGTGGAGGAAATAGCAAAGCCCTGAAAATGGACCACTGATTTTGTTTCCCTTGGAAAAAACTCAATGTGACGTGGCTTCAATATTTTTGGGTTTCAGACTTTTGGGTTCAATATTACAATGTTTGAACTTATACAAGTTTGACGATGTGATATAGACAATACAGAGTACAGTGATAAGGCCTTCAGTCTGTCAATGTAGATCATGTGTTGAAGGCCCTGATTTGTTTTGGTAAGAAACCTCTGAGGCTTCTCCAGCTGCTGCAGGTATCTGGTGAGGTACATACAGAAGGGAGCATTGTACTATTGTGTGTACCTAATATTGTGTATTAGTGGACTGTATTAGTGGTCTGATGAGGGATGAGTGCAGGGCCATTATAACTTCCTTAGCTCTGGATGTGATGATCTTATATATGAGATGTGCAACATAGAAGACATTCCTTACCACTGTGGGCACATGGTGATTGAAGTTAAGACTGTTATCAACCTGTTTTATCAAATCTTGCACCACAAGTTTGGAGCTAAGGCCAATAATGTTAATATTGTAATTTGCAGGGACCATCCCTTTGCCAAAAGAGATGATAATGCATTCTCTGCATTTAGTTTAAGTTCATGGCTTTGGCACCAAACATTTGTTTGTATAAACCCTTTTTGAAATATGCCAACATCTTTTGGGGACTCGGTTACACCCAATTCGCAATCATCAGCAAACTTGGTAAGCCACAGGCCATCTATTTAAACCTGGACTTCTGGGAAATATATTCCAAACAGTAGGGGGGCCCAGTATAAATCCTTGTGGTACACCACTCATAAGTAAATACAAAGAATTAAAAAAAAAAAAAAAAACATTAGACAACTACAGTGCATGCATCATAAGCGCTTTTTGATTGAAAATGTTTGATAAAATGACAAAAATAATCCTTTTTAGGTTAAGAAAAGCATAATTTACTAAACTCTGATTTACAGAAAGTGGTCACCTACGACTTGTTGGAGGACAGGATGCGTGTTCTGGAACAATAGAAATCTTGAATAATGGAATCTGGGGGACAGTGTGTGATGACTCATGGGATATGAAGGATGCTCAGGTTGTTTGCCGACAGCTTGGATGTGGATCTCCTCACATAGTCACTGGGGAGCTAACACAGAGGCTGACAGATCTGGACCTATCTGGCTGGATGATGTGGTGCAGGGGGCATGAACTGTTCCTCTGGGACTTTGCCTTTCTAGCCCTGGGGGCAGAATGACTGTCAGCATAAAGAGGATGCTGGTGTAATATGTGCAGGTAAGGGAAGATTTCATATTATAGAAATTCAGGGCATCTATCTGGAAATGATAATATAACAATTACTTCAATTCACGGCAAATTTGTGGTTTCTCCTTCAGATAGTAAATAATGTCTCTAGTTATGATATCTACATTAAATATCATACTAGCTGAACTAGATTATTTGATTCAGACAGATCATTGTTTTGGTATTCATTATTTAGCACATGGAATTCTAGCAATATAAAATACATTGTGTTCTTTGTACTATTTCCCAAAACACACTGCTTAATTGATTTAGTTTACATTTAGAGTGATTTGAACTGCATCCTGATTATTATAATTGTTTTCTTAACATTAAACAGGGTTACCCACAACAGCAACTATTACATCTCCATTAAAGGGTAAGTTAGCAAATGTAGCTGTGTTATTTAAACAGTTGTATATGAGTATGTATATATTTAAGATATGCATGCAATGGTAAAATACTGATAATTATCAAAGTCAGAAGTTTACTCAAACTGAAAAGAAATATATAATTTGCTTTTCTATAGTATTTGGAATATTTTCATGATAAAGATTGATGATTATAGTTAAAAAACCTATCTATGGAAGTTTTATATATGCATATATAAAGTTGATTTTCATGGAAAATTCAAAATCTTTTCATACTCTAAACTGAAGTCCTAGTAACCTGAATACAAGGTATGCTAGCTCATTTTATATTGTGGCCAGAATGAATAATTTACATTGCAAATGCCAATTTAAATTATTGGATATTGTGAAATCACATGAAATGTAGTCTCATGACACTGGCAGTTATGAATATTTTTATCCTGTTATTATTGCTTATTGATATCATAGAACTTTACTAAATAAAGTGCACAGCATCACTGAACAACATAGTTTTCCGATAGATGATATCCCAATTGTGGGTACATTCTCATTTTTAACACTATAAAATTACTTGATCTGAAACTTTACATCAGTGGCTAGAAAACATTACCAACTGTGATGCTTACTCAAGCATTGTTACAAGCTATTAATATCTCAACCCTGATTCATTTTAATCATGCATTTAATATCTCATGTAGTCTCCATTGGTCTAACCTGTCTATGACCCTCTTCCCACATTAATCGTAATCCACTCAACTAAAATTTCGCAGCATTTCTTTATCTAAATATTCTTACCCATTTGCTTTATACTCAGCCACTAACTAATATCAGCACTGTTTACTAATGGTGCCTTTATCTAGGCATGTCAATTCCTTCCACCTTGCTTAAGACTATATCCAGAATTCTGTCCTTTCTGGTAGAGTATTGTTGGCAGAATCCTTTATGGTCAAAGGCCTTCTCCAAGTGCAATTCTAGCGTGCTCCTGGCATTTTTGTTTCTCTCATGATTATACTTTTTTACCACTGACCAAATTTCATATGTCTGAGGCCTGACACTGTGTTTTGACCTACGCCAGTAACTCTGCCCCCCACTTCCTCTATTTTAACTGCAGAGTGCTTTCTCTGTGTTCTGATCCTGTCACTTTAATTGCTGGTTTCATTTATTGGTGTTCATAGGTTCATTAGGTTCATACTAGGCTATCTGCCAAGGGCATTTATAAGCCTAGCCCAGAGTTCTGTGGCTTTCGACACCCCTTTAGTTTGGAGGATACTATGCATTATTTTGCTGTGCCTCTGTCAAGCAGTGACACTGAGATAATCCTGGGGTATATCTGCAATCTCCCATCCATTGGTCAAGATTTCTCTTGAACAAAGCCAGCCAGTGCTCTGCCTCACATGTACGGGATTTTGTTCCACAGCATAGGGATTCTCTGGGTGATGAATCTGTCCCTCCAGCGTCCTATTAATAACCGTGTCAAGGTTTAAGTCTCCCACCCTTGTAGTTCTGGGGATCTAGATTTTTTGAGGTGAAGCATGTTCATCAATTCTGGGTTGGACATGGCCTTGTATGTCAGGCACAGGTCACCTCTGAGCAGGCAGTGGCGACTGAATAGAGCAGGAGTTCCTTCAGTCGGGCAGCATAAGGCATATTTTTTGAGACACTTTATCCTTTTGGTGAGAACTTTTGGGGCCTTTCAGTTGCTGCAGGTGTCGTGTCAGATACATTCGAATGGGGCATTGTACTCAATCATTGGTCTGATGAGTGGTGAGTACAGGGGATGATGACCTCCCTTGATCTGAATGTGAGATCCCTTCATGATCAGGTGGCCAATGTAGAAGGTCTTCCTAACTACTTTGGCAATGTGAGTCATCAAAGAAAGGTTACTGTCAACCTGGGTCCCCAGATCCCTGATAACCTCTTCTGCGCTTAGTGGGTTGCCGCCTGTATGGTAGCTAGGGGTAACCTTGTTTTTCCCGAAGGGTATGACTATGCATTTTTTGGCGTTTAACTTTAGGCCATGGCTCTGGCACCAGTTATCCATTTCTATAAGACCCTTCTGAAGGATATCTGTGTCAGATGTGTTCTCAACTATGGCACCCAGTTTGCAGTCATCTGCAAATTTTGTCAGCCATAATCCTCCTGTGTTTGCTTGTACTTCTGAAAAGCAGATGCCGAACAGGAGTGGGCTCAGGACTGAGCCCTGTGGGACACCACTTGTGACAGGCTTTGAGTCGACATGGCGCCAGCAACTCTGACCCTGTGGATTCTGTCCCTTAGCCAGTTTGCAACCCATCTTGTGGCGTATGGGTTTTACATTTAAGCTGATGAGTTTTTCAATGATACCTGAGTGGGGTATTGTGTGAAAGCCTTTTCCAGGTCAAGGTAGGCTGTGTGGACTGCATTTCCCTCATCAATGTAGCCTTGGTAACTGTTTCGAAAAGTCAACCAAGTTTAAAAGGCATGATCTGCCTTTGACAAAGCCAAACTGGGTCGGATCCAAAGTCTGCAAGTCCCTATGTCTTCATTTATGAGTTCCATTATGATCCTCTCCATAGCTTTGCAGATTAGGCTTGTCAAGCTGATGAGACAGTAATTTCTAGGGGTCGGTGGAGGCACACGCCTTTGTGAAGTGGGACCACAGTTGCCCATCGCCACTCCTTGAGCCGCGTATCTGAGGTGAGGCTAAGATTAAACAGCTGCCCTAACTGCCGGGTTTAATTCCTCATTGAGTTCATGGAGCACACAACCTTGGGGGACACCATCTGGTCCCATGGATGCTGTGTTTTTTGCCTTGGAGAGCAGTTCTCACCTGAGTGTTAGAGATGTTTGGGGGCTACAATCCTCTGGTATAGATATCTCACCTTTTGGGAGGGGGGGAGTTGCACTGAACCTGTCAGCCCAGTATGTTGGCAATGTCTGCTTAAGGTTCAGTAATTTTTATCATTTTGAACTAATTCTGAGCATATCTGGGAGTTTCCTCCAGGTTTCTTTATAGCTAAAGAAGGCCTTATGATTGTGCGTTTTGGGTCCTTAGCGATTTTTCTCTCAAAAATTTTGCCATGGATGATTTTATGAGAGATCTTAGTTTTTACTTATAATGATCAAGGATTGTCTTCCTTTTAAGGATTTTGCTCTATCTTGTAGTAGCTTCCTCCTTTTGTTGTAGAGCTTGTTTATGGCTGGGGTCCACCAGACTGGGCCCGGCTTTACCTTTGGTACAAAAAAGTCTTTGTTTGTTTGGGATTGCCTGATCCATGCAGTCCTGTAGGTGCTGGTAGAAGGCATTTATGTAAGAAAATGATTCAGCCCCGGCTTGAGTAATGGTTTCCACAGGCTCGGGGGCCTCAAAGAGAACACACCAGTCTTTTTAAGTGTGGAGTTGGCTTTGAGGAAGTTCTTCACTGTGGTCTTTTATATCTCAGGTGGTGGCGAGGATGTGGACTTCCAGTGAGATTGGTTTATGGTCTGATCTCACCAGTGAGGGGTATACTTCCGGTGTTGAACATTGTGACTCCGTGTTCGTGATGATGAGATCCTAGTATGTTTTCTCCTCTTGGGGATGGTGACTAGTTGTTCCATGGCATTTGAGTTTATGAACTCTAGGAACCATTAGGCTAGAGTGTTGGGGCTTGAGTAGTGATCCCAGTCTATATTCCGGGTCAAGTTGAAGTCACCCTAGTATGATGGTGTTTGGAGATACATTTATTCCCTCCAGTGTTTTCAGGAAAGCTATGTGAGGTTCCTGAGATTGAGGAGGGTGGCCTGTAACATGCTACAATTTGCAAGAAGCGTCTTGCCTATGAATTAATTGCACCTGGATGGTCTCAATGCATGCGTGCGTTGCCACCAACCTTGAAGTGTGGGTGTCCTTGATGAATATAGACACCCCGCCTCCTTTCTTGGTGTTGTCCGGTTTGGGGCGGAGCATGCAGTATGAGGTAAAATACCTGATAGTGCCGGGGTGCTCTCGGGAGCCTTGAACCAGGTTTCTGTCACAGCACAGACATCGATGTTCTCCATACTGAGGAAGGGCCTCAGTGCGTGCATCTTGAGTTGAGACTTCTGGCATTGAACAGCATTACCCTTAGTTTTTTCCTTCTTTCTCTCTTTTTCCTCTTCTTCTCTGTCTTTACACTCAATTTTCCCTCCTTGTATGGTGCTACCCACCCATATCTCCTTCTTCTGTTGTTTCCAACAAGCTTTAATCAGGCATTCCATGTCTCACACCTTCTCCTATGTCTCTACCCTTATGATGATGTGATATGAAGCGATGTACATACTTCATCTACTGCATCACAACTTGCCCAGGTCCCCACCCTTCTACTCAGAGTACTTGAGTCATACAGAAAAATATTCAGCAATTGTTTCTTATAATTTGTTTGCTTCACTGTGTGTTTCTTTAAAGTTCCTTTTTATATGTATCATTTTGATGTATGCTCTTATTTCATCTCTGGCTGCTTCTTGTCTTTTCTCTTAACTTCAAAACCTTCTTGTATTTTTACTATCCAGGTATTGCATTTTGACATCAGTCAAGTCAACTCTATTAACAACTGGCTGTGTGTACATATGGGTAGGGGAAGAATGTGCCAGGTTATGTTAGAAATACATTTTCTTCTCTGTATGATTAACAGTTGGCTCAGGTGTGTCAGGGAAAGCAATGGATTGAAACATACTTTATGTAGTAAATCTGAAGTGGGAAAGGCTGCTGTTGGGGTTCTTTGCATTTATCAAGTACTGTATAACAGGCAGTCATTTTATTTTTTTGCAAATAATGTACTGTATTGTTTAGTGTTATGATACTGTAGCACATATTTAACAGTGACAGATATTTATATCTGATATCTGCCATTTCTTTGTCATTCTGCTGGATGTCATCATTTTTTGACTCTCATGATACCAAGCTCTCTAGATTCATTGTTGTTTATTACAGATATCCGTGTGTCGAAATTGACAAGTGAAACCACTTCTGTTTTGATGGTCATCTATGTGTTATTATCCTGGGGGCTCTGCTGTTCCTTGTGTTAATCATTCTTTGTGGACAGGTACAAAACACAGGACACTCTCATTAAAGGTTAGTGACTTAGAATCACTGTCATGTCATGAAAGCTGTGTATTTAAGCATTAAATTCTAATTGCTAATAAAGCGTATTCAATGAAATTTAGTTCAGTTTGCTGCTAATTTTCTACAAAAATTGTGGTTATGTAGGTTTATATTTATCAGATTTCAGAAAGGAATATACTGTTTTTTGATACCATACTTTGGTCTTGTGTTTGTTCACATAATCCAGGCCATTTGAGTGATTAGAAACATCTTCAAACTGAAGAGTTTATTCATCAGTCAAAGTTTTACATTTTAAGTTATTTGAAAGTTTTATTGTTTCGTGTTCATTAATATTAATTAACATAATGTGTGATAAGTGCAAATGTTAAAGGTGGTAGCAATGAATCATTTTACTCTTCACTTAACACTTATATATTGTTTTATACATCCAAAGCTGTTTATAGTTGTTATAACTCTTTTGGACTACTGAATAGCTCTTTATTTTTGCTGTGTTTGTGTTAGACTTGTACTTTGTTTACTTGTCTACTTTTGTCACATTCATCTACAAATGCATTCATTTCTCCAGTAAATGTTAACAACTATTACACATGTATGTAGATTTATTTGTTGAGTTAACTATGTGACTGCCAGTCTACAGAAATGAAAACCTAAGTACAAATCGAGGAGTGCAAAGTTGTAATTAGGAAGGTGGGCAGGCAGCCACCTTGGGAACAACTAATCCGAGGGGTGTGGTCACATGTACTAATGGTGCATTTGCACAGTATTGGCATTGCTTTATGAAGGATGTGGGACTAAGAGGGAGTATGCCGTCATGTTTGAGATTTAGTACCACAAGGTATGCTAGAGTTAGTGAATAGATACAGTCTTTTTCTATGGGGGGCTTCAGACACAAAAATTACTTAAATGTTCAACAGCAAGGACTGGAATTACGTGATTTAATAAGTACTGCAGTTTACATCTTGAGAGTGTTAGCACCCACAATATTAGAAATTTTCATGTCTTATAAAGAGCTCAGACTTAATCACTGTGCATAATAATAAACTTCTTATTTCCACTTGTAAATCCTATAAAATGGCCTGAAACTCTTTGTTCTCAAACACAGTAGGAAAAATCTAGAACTCCCTTCCTGACAAATCTCCTGCATACTCTCTTCTCCTCCCACTTTAAATCCTAACTCAAATCGTCACCTCAATACCCACTGGCTCTGCCCATGTACACTAACCCTGACTAGTTTTCTATATCCTCACAAGTACTTCCTTTTTTTCTGCTTACAGAACTTCAACAAACACTTCCCTATTTCTTCTATCAGGCTCAATTTGTACACCTATTAAATTTATAGCTTTTGTAGTTAAATTTCTAATATTTCTTCTGCAAATATATGCTAATCAATCTTCTCATAGCTAATTGTTTTTCTCTGATATTAATATATGCTTTTGGAGCTTTTCTCCCGGGCCTCTGCTGAAAATGGACACTATCCATCCAGTCAAGACCAGCCGGTCAACAAATGTAAAATAAAAATAAAATAAAGTATTAATAATAGCCAGTAACACCAACCAGAGTATGTAAAATGAAATGTTTAAGGGTAACCAAACTGTTAAGCTGTTCTATAGGAGGAAAACTAGGAAGTAAACTGTGGTAACCAAAGAGGCATTATGAAAACTCAAACCATCAAAATTGTTGAATAGTCTTCCTGAATGCCATCTCATTGGCTTGGCAGGCTGTAACACAGTTATTGACACCATGTAAAATGTATGTTACTGGGCATTTCTAATGTTGAAATGCATTCCAACTAAATAAGTCTGCAGTATAGATGCATCTATGAAATGCAAACAGTGAAATACCCTTTCAAACTGATGCTTCCACTCAAAAGGCAATGGCCAAACATATAATTGAAAAAAGCATCCAGAAAGCATGCATATAGACTACTTGAGAAAAATAAAGCACTGACCCCAGAATATGTTTGAATGATTACTTATACAGACTTGCAGATCATTCTTTTCAGACTCTTGTAGGAATCCATCTGACCTTAGTAAATGCTGTGTATCTGTCTCTTTTCCAAGCTGTTATTTAAATATAAACAAAATACTGAAATAACATTCTGACAAAACCTCAATAATAAATCGCCGGTGATTTGTGACAAGCGATTTTCCAGTAAAGGTGAAGGAAGTTCTACAAGAGGGTGATGAGACCAGCTATGTTATGGTTGGAGACATTGGCACTGACTGAGCAGGAGTCAGAGCTTGATGTGGCAGAGTTGAAGATGTTAGTTTTTGGTGCGAGGGATGTGCAAGGTTGAATAAGTAGTAGAGGTCAAGCCAGGTTGGAAGTTTTAGATAAACAGAGAGGCAGATATGGCCAGTTTGGACATGTGCTGAGAGGATTTTCAGAGTATATATTGGGAGAAAAAATGCTAGAGATGAAGCTGCCTGGTAACAGAGGAAGGAGGCTAAGATAAGGTTCGGATGTGGTGAGAGAGGAAATGCAGGTGGTTGTTGTGACAGGCAGATGGAGAGGACATGAAGAAATGGAAACAGTTGATCACCAACTGTGGCGACTAACAGGAGAGCAGCGAAAAGAAGAAGAAAGATTTTAAAATTATTTTCAAAATTTCAGTCTTGGTTATGTCCCAAAAGCATTACTGAACAAACTATTAAAGAAGAAGTAGCCCGCGACATAGCTTCATTTAAACTTGCTTTTCCATGACATGTACCATGCATGCTACATCAGGAAGATTTTTTTTTTTCAAGAAAGATTGAAATAAACAGTCATTTTACGCTATGATATTAGATGTTAAAGTTAACTAGAAACAATGGAACCACACACAGAAACACACACACACACACACACACACACACACACACACACACACACACACAAGCACAAACACACACAAAGACACTGAAACACACACCATGCTCAAATTATTTTTATGCACTTTGTCACGTGCACACACCACACACACACACACACATATATATATGTACGTACACACACACACACTGCGCACATACACAAACACAGGCACACACACACACACACACACACACACACACACACACACCACAGTGTACACACACATACCTGCACACACACACACACACACACACCATGCGTGATTATAAACAATTATTTCATCATGATTCATCATCAGTAATGATGATAAATCAACAATATATGTTGACTGTACAAATAAGCTGCGTATATTTATTCAAAGCCTCATCACAAATAGCCTGCTACAACAAAAAGCAAAACAACTGTTGAACCTATTTCCCACTCTACGCCACCTTTCCTCCACTTAAAGAAGGTTCCTGCCACAGCATCCTAGCGCGGATACAAGACCAAACAGATCGTAGGATCTGCTAGTGAACCCTACAGCACCACAAAACAAAAGATGTCATCAATTTACTATAAAACTGTCTGTATGGAGCATTTTTGCTTAATAAATCTCCAAAGGCAGTTTAATTCACCAGGTACTGTTTACATAGTTGGTGCTATCCATTAATCACTAAACATCCACATGTCTGTTATGACTGCTTTATGTGGGGTTCTTTTGCCGCTCCCCAATAAATCCCTCTAAATTATAAGTATATGTCTGAGATTACATAACTTTTCCAGAGAAAGGATATATTCCCTATCCCATTAAAGTAGCTGTCTTGCATGCCTGTCAACCCGTCTGTTTGACAAATGGTACATGGCGTGTGTGTTAATGCGTGTATGCATGTGTAGGTGATCGACTTCCTGCTTAATCCAACACATAGTAGTTTATGTGTTTCTAGATAAAGCACACACTATCTTATTTTATTCAAACCAATCATGAAGGTGTGGCTTCACAAAATCCAATTACAAAAATTGTACAGGCTATACTATCTTTTGATTCCAAAATGTTTTACACACCAACACCCATGTCCAGGATGCTAACATATCAGTAAAGTCATTAAAGCAGCAGCAGTAACTTCAGAAGTAAACTCGTTGTAGAATCATTACAATCAGCTGATGCTAGTTGTCATTAGTTCCTTAGCTGTTTTAAACTTTTTTTGCAAGGTATAATGACACCTAAAAGACCTGTTGAAGTAGAAATTGAAAGGATGTACTATTACCCAGAAACAACCTCAGCAGAACCTTCTCTGGTACTGCATTATCTAACAACAATGGCACCTGAAACCAGCCTATTTTGATTGGCATGTAATACCAACTAAGTTGAGACTATTCTAATTACCGCACTTGTAAGCCAACATTTCAAGACTATCGCATTTCCTGATATAACACCAATGCTAACAATGCAGTCGCTGCTTAGGACATGTAAATCTTCAATATAATAATCATCTTCACTTCCTGTACTTTGGTAAAACAGCAAAGGTTGTTTCACTTTATGTAACTCAGTCTACTAGACCCAGACTTACTATTAGGTGAGAAACAGATCTTTGACGGAGTCTGCTCTAGTATAGAGTCCAGACAGAGTAACCTCTGCAATGTTATTTATTATTAGAAATGTTCTTGAATGCATCATCATGAATTTTCTTTCCTAACTTTCCAGGTGTCAGTCTGCATTGTCCGTGACATTTGTGCCCTCCATCCCTTTTAAGTAAAAGAAAAAAATGTAGTATTCACAACTTAGAATGCGTAGGAAATAAAATAAATAAATAAATAAATATCATCTATACCTACAGTCAGATACATAACCACTACTGCATGCTTAGGAATCACTCAGTGCAAAATATAATCAGTAAATGTAGACCAATATTCCTAAAATGGAATAACTATTTCTGGAGCAAAAGCAACATGGTTGTAAAGACCAAATCACACAGTCAACTAACTTTAGCAAAACATGATGAAAATAACGTAAACATCACTTCAATCAAAACAAAACTGGTGTCACAGAAAGCACTTTTGTACTCAAAACATCAGAGGAGTAACATACAAGGTATAAATATGAATAAAAAGGTCATGTGATTTAAAGCTAAACTTACCGACTCAAAGGATGCCATGTGATACCTAATTATTTAATTACGAATGTACTTAAATAAACTTTAAAATGTTCTACTTCACATTTAAGCTGCCAGCAATACTCTTTCCAGTCCATCAGCTCTTCAGTGTCTTACATACCATAGATAAACCTCAGCCTTTAAATAGCAAATTTGAGAAAGCATCTGTACAGATATCAGAATTTTTAAATGAAGTATTGATCTCATTTTTTCTACAAACAACATATACATTCATACATATGCCAGTGTAACCTGTGTGAGATTTTTCCTCTGTAGTATTACACTTGTTACATAGTGCAACAGATACCACATTGTTAGAGATTCCAGAAAACAATTCTAGGAACAAAATACTGCCTTCCTCTTACAGTAATAGACTCCACACCAACTTTAATAAACTGGCAGTAATAACAACTACTACATCTAGCTATAGTAATCCTCCATGTTCATACAAACACTGGTTTGTCTGATAAATCTTTCATAATTCTGTCTTTCTTATAAATAAATCTAGGAATCTCACCTAGAAACTGATGGGCAGTCCTTAATAATTCTCCATTTTAATTTTATAACATTCTGTATGCGGTATATATGGAATATATCCACTTCATAGTCACAGTGAGGTCGGTCTCACCTCTTCTATCTGCCATGTTAGGACACTGTAAACCTGACTGTACTTATGCACAAGGATTGTAAGCATTAATCCTTACTTAAAAACTTCCTCTGTCTCATTGTTCATTATGGCAGTAAGATAACTTTTCTGCTGAAATCTATTTTTGAGTAAAAGCCCACTATTGCATCGTTCTGTGTTACAATGTTCTAATACTGTTCTCTCTTTAGTTTTTTTTTTTAAGTTTTGCACTTTTGTTATTTGAATTTTGCAGTAACTAGGTCATGAGTAAAATAAACACACATTGTCCAGTTCTTGTGCTCATCATATATGCACTTTGGATAAAAAAAATATTTTTTCCAGAGATTCCTGTAGGATTGGGGGTGAGGAGATGGGGTTGAGCTGGGGAAGCTTAACGTTTAAGTAGATGAAAGAATATTGCAGTGTTATAGGCATGCAAAGGTTAAGATTAAGGTTAAGGGCTGGGTTGGAAAGGAAGTGAGGTAATAACTAGGAGGGGTTAACTTAGTTTTGTACAGTGGCTGTGAGTTGGGGACTTCAGATGTAGGCGTGAACTTGCTGCAGCAAGTACTATGTCCAAGATAACCAGTAGGTATTAGAGTGGACAGATGGTGGGATCTCACAGACTGAAGGTCAGATGAGCAGCTATTGTGGCTCAAGTGGAGAAGCTTTTTTGGGAAATGCCAGTAGCAGAGTCCTCTACAATGGATGAGTCAGTACAGTACAAAGGAAAAGGTGAGCACAGTCAGCAAGGAAGACTACAGTTGCCAGAGGGAAGCGACTCAAGAAGTCAGCAGTTGATCATGTCATAAATGATCCAGTTAATGGTGCGAGTTCAGGGGCAGTTACAGATAATGGTATTATGTCAGGTATATGCAATACGGACTTGATGGTTTCTGGGAGTGGGAATTTAGCTGGGTAGAAGTAGGGGATGTAATTATGAACACTGATGTGATGGGTACAGGCGATGTTGGGTACTACTGTGGAGAGGTTGACAAGCGCAGGGAGAGGTGCTGGCTGGGGGTGATGGGAGGTCTTCATTATTGGGAAGTGCAGGATTGGTTTCTGAGCAGAGTAATTCATTACCACAGGATGCAGTCTACGATGTTGGGATTTATCCAGGAGATTGCTTAGCTACTCAAGTTTTTTTTTTTTTTAACATGGAAGGAGTTTTTTATCTTAGCCCACACCTTCCTACATCAGTTAAAAAGAAGTTTTGGAAAGTCAGATGTGCTGATTGGTTTGAATTAATTGTTGCAGAAGGAGTACAGCATTTGGCAGCTGTTGCAGAGTTGGCAGCTGTTGGTTAAAGGAGAGTTGGAAAGTTCTGAGCCAGGATGTATGAGAATTAGGGATTTGGTTGCATATTTTATATAGTGGCTTGTTTACAAAAGAATAGTTCACAGGCATTGCTGCTATTAGATTATTTTCTCATGGTTTGTGAGGCTCACTGACTACAAACAGAGAACACATGGATGTGGTATGAGCAATGGTTCCACACACAGAAGGCTGTGGATCAGTGGTTGAGATGGGGGCATCCTGATATTTGGTTAGCCACAATGATGGATAGCTTGAGCGAGTTTTCCCAGTTGAGTAAACTAGGGTGAGAGAGATGGGTGGAGTGTGTTTCACATTTAATGTGGGTGAGTGTATGTGGATTGAGTGCAAGTTTGTTCATACATGCTCAGTATGTTCTGGTGAGCGTCTTGGCATTGCAGTGTGGCTGTTGGGATGGGAATTCAATGCATAGGGTTTCTGCACTAACTGATGCAGAGTTCTTCCCCACACCTCCGCAAGGGTTTAGATGGTGGAGTATTTTTTGGTGGCATAGAGGTGGTATGTCTTTTCAAGGGCAAAGAGGCAAACCATCTTTCCCATTCATCTGTTAAGGTGGAAATACTATGCCAGATTGTTGTGCATTTTCTGGATTGTGAGAGTGTAGCTGAGTTGATTTTTAGATTTTCCATAGGGTTTTCTATCAGGTTGTGGGTTGGATGGAATGGTTTGATTTGTAAAAATGTGCATTTGGTGCAGGAGAATGAAGTGATATTACTGGGTTTGGTCAAGAAGGAACTGCATGTGGGTATGTTGTTGGGCCCTTTCGAGTATTCCCCTTTCATCAGCACTGAAGTATCTCCATTGGGATTGGTTCCTAAGAAGGCACCAGATGAAGTCCACTTGATTCATCATTTGTCTTTTCTGCAAGGGAAATCAGTCAATGATATTATTTTCAGGGAAGATACAGAGAGTTATGTAAACATCTTTGGATGATGTAGTGGCATTCATTACAGGGTTTAAGGATCTCTGGTAAGTAAATATTGATTTCAAGCCTTCTCTCCACTTGTTGCTGGTGTGTGATGAGGAGAAGCTGTTATTGGGCATAGTTGTAGAGGATACATTTTATTTTGACAAGGACATGCCCATGGGTTGTCTGGTGGCTTGTGCCACATTTAAAAAAATTAGCTTGATCTTCACTGGGTTTGGCAGTAATTGTTGGGTAAAAAACAAAAAGAAACACACTGCCAGGTAAAGCACTCTCCTCAGAAACACCAAATCAGCAGGAAAAAAGGCAATGAGTGCACCATGAGCTGAAGTCAAAAGTAAAATATCAAGTAAATCCAAAAGGTCTTCTTTGTATTTAATATCCTCGTTTATTACAAAAGATAAAACTGCAGGAGATAACAAGTTGTAAGCTACAACGCTTCATCAGACATAAAGAAAATGCTGAAACTTTCCTCTTATAAAGCATTAATTGTCATGATGTCATTAGTAAATTGAAAGTTAAAATTTAAAGAAACAGACATACAAATATAAATTGTGAAATATAAAATATAAAATATAAAATGCATTCTGAGTTAAAACATTGTCTGGAACAAGGAATATATTTTACATAAATGTATGTATAGGCATTAATGCTTCAGTGGTCTGGAAGCTAAGAAAGGCTTAAGAGTGAGCCTCTCATTAAGCCCAAACTTATGGGCTTGTAATTTAACAATCCACTTGCCTTCCCTTTCTTCAATTCTGTTCCTTATGTTACCTAATCTCCCATCAGTATGCACCAATTCAAGAAATTTGAATGATTGTCACCTAACTCCACGGTGTGTTTAGCTAGGGCGTTTAGAATGTTGCATATAGCATAGATATGCTCTCGATACGTTCTCTTAGGGATCTGGTTGTCATGCCCACATAGAACTTCCTGCATACTTGGCACTCAGCTAAGTAAACCAAGTTGGTAGACCTACAGCTCGATAGTGCTTAAACATATAGTTCCTGTGTGTTTCAGGATGTGTGTAGTTATTAGTATTGGCTACATATTTGCACTGGTTACAAGATGAGCAAGCAAAAGTACCACATTGTGCCATAGTACGCTCAGTGACATGAGGTTTATCATAGCAAAGTAGCCTATTGAGGAAAGCATGTTTCTGTACGAGGTGTACTATCAACTAAGGACCTGATATCATCGTCTATCATAAGAAGATTCCAATGTTTATTGAAAATCTTCAAAATGTGTTTGTTCTTGTTGGTGTAAGGAATTAGAATCCTATTGGGATTCGCCTGGGTGCGTGTGGAATTTGAACACTGAGATTTGTGTCTTTTGATGGTGGGTGCGGCTTCATTGCCTCTCTTAGTGTCACACTCAGAAATGGCTTCATACAGAGTTCTTATTGTAGCCCCTAGATATAAATTGGTTGGCTAAATCTGTTTTCTGTTGTTGGTATGCTATCTGTGTAGAAGTCAGTTTGGAAGCCCTCAAGGCTTGATTCTTAACAATATTCTTGTAGATGTGTTGGGGGTGCATGCTTTCTCTATGTAGTAAGTTGTTCCTCCAGCAACTCTTCCTGAAAAGTTCAGTTTCAAAACCGTAATTGTTCCTAGAGACACTCACATCTAGGAAATCAATGTGCTTACTCCTTTTTGATTTCATTAGCTATCTCAATGCTACAACTGATTTCTTGAGTTTTGACTATACTTACTCCAGTGAGCGCATTGATTTCCTAGATGTGAGTGTCTCTAGGAACAATTACGGTTTTGAAACTGAACTTTTCAGGAAGAGTTGCTGGAGGAACAACTTACTACATAGAGAAAGCATGCACCCCCAACACATCTACAAGAATATTGTTAAGAATCAAGCCTTGAGGGCTTCCAAACTGACTTCTACACAGATAGCATACCAACAACAGAAAACAGATTTAGCCAACCAATTTATATCTAGGGGCTACAATAAGAACTCTGTATATGAAGCCATTTCTGAGTGTGACACTAAGAGAGGCAATGAAGCTGCACCCACCATCAAAAGACACAAATCTCAGTGTTCAAATTCCACACGAACACCCAGGCAATCCCAATAGGATTCTAATTCCTTACACCAACAAGAACAAACACATTTTGAAGATTTTCAATAAACATTGGAATCTTCTTATGATAGACGATGATATCAGGTCCTTAGTTGATAGTACACCTCGAGTAGCCTACAGAAACATGCTCCAATAATAGGCTACTTTGCTATGATAAACCCTCATGTCACTGAGCCGCATCACGGCACAATGTGGTACTTTTGCTTGCTCATCTTGTAACCAGTGCAAATATGTAGCCAATACTAATAACTACACACATCCTGAAACACACAGGAACTATATGTTTAAGCACTATGCGAGCTGTAGGTCTACCAACTTGGTTTACTTAGCTGAGTGCCAAGTATGCAGGAAGTTCTATGTGGGCATGACAACCAGATCCCTAAGAGAACGTATCAGAGAGCATATCTATGCTATATCCAAATGCAACATTCTAAACGCCCTAGCTAAACACACCGTGGAGTTAGGTGACAATCACACATTCAAATTCCAGGTTCTTGAATTGGTGCATACTGATGGGAGATTAGGTAACATATGAACAGAATTGAAGAAAGGGAAGGCAAGTGGATTGTTAAATTACAAGCCCATAAGTTTGGGCTTAATGAGAGGCTCACTTAAGCCTTTCTTAGCTTCCAGACCACTGAAGCATTAATGCCTATACATACATTTATGTAAAATATATTCCTTGTTCCAGACAATGTTTTAACTCAGAATGCATTTTATATTTTATATTTTATATTTCACAATTTATATTTGTATGTCTGTTTCTTTAAATTTTAACTTTCAATTTACTAATGACATCATGACAATTAATGCTTTATAAGAGGAAAGTTTCAGCATTTTCTTTATGTCTGATGAAGCGTTGGGTAACAACGGCGCTACAACTTGCTATCTCCTGCAGTTTTATCTTTTGTAATAAACGAGGATTTTAAATACAAAGAAGACCTTTTGGATTTACTTGATATTTTACTTTTGACTTCAGCTCATGGTGCACTCATTGCCTTTTTTCCTAGTAATTGTTGGGTACTCAGAAGGCAGTGCATTACCTAGATGACTTCCTATTAGTGGGCTAAGGTTTTGAAGAGCCTGCTTGTCTTGTGTGATAAGTTGGGAGTTCCACTGGCAAAGCAGAAATTGCAAGGCTCTGCTAAGACCTTGTGGTTTTTGGGTTTGACATTGGATGTAGAGCAGGGCTTGTTCTGTCTTCCCTTTGAGAAGGTAGAATGATTGAAACAGAAGATTGTGTGGGTGTTGGCTATAGAAAAAGTGTTAATTAGGGATGTCATGTAACTTTTGGGTCTCTTGAACTTTGCTTGTTGGTCAATTAGTCACGGATGAACATTTTGAGGGTCATTGTAACATTGTTAAAATGGGGGGGGGCCATCACTGGGTGTGACTTAGAAAGCTGCTCCAAGCGGATTTGGAATTGTGATTGTCCTTTTAAGAACAGTTCAATGGCATTTTGTTTTGGCAGAAAGACTGGATCAATCAGGCTACATTGGAATAATTCTTTACAGATGCTATGCGGGGATAAAGTACGGGGGTGTATTTTAATGGGGAATGGTCTGCACTTTATTGGCCAGCTGTTTAGGTGGATGAGTGGATGAAAGATGTGACATTTTTGAAACTGATACCTATCTGTGTGGCCTTGGTGGTTTGGCAAGACTGGTTTGGTGACAGGAAGGTTGTTTTTAACTCAGTTTGGTGGTAGTGTGGGTGTTAATGTCAAACATGTCCAATTCTAAGCTGCTGTTGTTAGTTTTAAGAACATTTGTTTTGCAGAGTCTGTTGATAAATTTTTCTTTTTCAGGTGTACATTTTCTGTCTACCAGGAATGGGATTGCTGCAGCCTTTATCTCTTTCTGTTTCAGCAGTCGGCCATGAAGGCACAAGGCAAACCAGATACATTGACATAGAAGATGAGGCAAATAGGGCTGAAGTGACAGGATGGCTAGTCCAGCAATCCTGGGTAGATTTGACGATGAAAGCATATTGTGGAGCTTTAACTGTGTTTGATGAGTTTGCATTGCAATTATTTGAAGAGGAGAGAGTTTGGTTGGTGAAGCTGTTGTTGCAGTATTTAGCTAAGGCTTGGATGAAGGAGAGGGCAGTTCAGTTAGTTAAGTTGGATTTGGCTGCTATTAGCATATGTGTGTAGGTTGCAGATTTGTGGGATTTGACAAAGTCATGGGCAATAGCTTGGATGTTGAAAGGATCGGGTCGGATTAATGGTAGGAAAACCGATAAGCATTTGCTATTGACAAGAGAGACTCTTAAGGTGTTATTTTTAGGCTTGCATTTATTGAAAGGGAATTCTGTAGATTATACACTGTGGTTTACCTTGTCAGCATGGATGTATATTGGAGCATTTAGGGTGAATGAGTTGTTGGGTTCATTGAGGTGGCAGGATGTTTTTATTTTCCTTTCTCAGTGGATATATGGTTGCTTCCACACAAAAACATATCAGGTGGGTAAGGGGGTGCAGATTGTGTTGCAGGCATATAGAGATGAGTCCATGTATCCAGTTGCATAGGACAGGAGGTTACAGTTGTTGCACGGTTGGAGACCACAGGAATTAGTAATCATGTGGTGTAAGAGTGATAGGAGGCAATCAATTTTTATGCTTGAGCATTTATTTTTATTTATTTTTATTTTACATTTGTTAACCGGGGGAGTCCGGCTGGACAGAAGTCCATTTTCAGCGGAGGCCCAGGGAGAAAAGTTCCACATACAATAAGATAAAAAGCATACATTGTTGACATGACAATAGAGCTCATATACTAGTTTAACTACACTATGACTTCACAATAGAGCTCATATACTAGTTTAACTACACTATGCATTCACAATAGAGCTCATTTAGTTATGCATATGCAATTTCACACATCAAATAAGATACACACATAAATCATTGACTTGACATTAGAGGACATAAACTATTTTAGCTATACATTCATACTTTCCCACAGTCATGATGGTTGACATTATTAGCTAGTCTGAATGTTTTCTATGGAGTCTTGGCTGAGAAACTTCACATAGTAGTAAAAGAGTGTGTTCTTGACATAAGAATAGCTGAAGTTTAAGTCTAGATTTATACATTCATTGTATACTTCATTCATCATTGTTGGCATTATTGGCTAGTAGCACTGCTGGAGGTCGAAAATTGCAAGAGTGAAGGAAGAGAGGGGAGGAAAGAGAACAAGTGTTAGAGGGAGGAGTGAACGATTCAGTTAGCTGTTCAATCGGCATTAGACTGACCTTAGGATTGGGTAGGAAGAAGAAGCTGACACTAGTACAGTGAGTCGATCAACCAGGGGAGAAACATGGGCACAGCCAGTTCCCTAGATAATGGGTTTTGAGGAGTTTTCCAAATTGGAGGGGGGATGTGGTTGAAGTTAATTGACTTGGGAGTGAATTCCAGATATTGGCAATGGAACAGGCAAAGAGAGATTTACCAGCTGTATTTCTGTGTTTGATGACACTGACTAAATTTTGATTATTGAATCTTAAGGTATGAGTGGAATGTAGGGATGAATTAATTGCTGGAGTGCTGTGATGTTTTCTGGGAGGTAGTAGATTTTGTGTGCTATTGAGAGATGGTTGAGTAAGAGTAGTCGTGGTAACTCAAGCCATTTGAGTTGCCTGAGGGTAGGGCAGTGATGTGATCTATAGGATGCATCAGTGGCAAGTTTGCAATCCTGTTATAACAGGATTCCATTTTGCTTAGTTCGCTGACGTAAGTTAGTAAATACTGGGAGGCGTAAGCAGGATAGATAGGAGGTTTGTCCTTGCAGTAGTGGCTTTGGTTTGTTTGGTGAGGAACTGTTTGTTCCTATAAAGGAGACCCAGCTTTTTGTTGACTTTTTTATTGTTTGGGCTATGCGTATGTCAAATTTCAGGTTGTTGTCAATTTCTACTCCTAGGAGTTTAGTGTGGGTGGCTGGGCTGATTATTATGTTTTCCTTTGATTTGTTTATAGGGGGAGATTTTCCTGGACTGAAGAGAATGAGTTTTGTCTTTTTAGGGTTTAGTACCAGTTTGATTTTAGAAAACCAGGATTCTGTTTGTGAGAAGTTGTTTTGAGTTATAGTTTGGAGCTCATTTAGGGTGGAGGCAGCACATATGATAGTGGTATCATCTGCGTATTGCTCAATTGAGACTGAGAGAGAGGCTGTGGCTATGTGGTTAGTGAAGAGAGAGAACATCAATGGACCTAGGATGGACTCTTGTGGGACACCTATGGCTACTGGTAATAGGTGGACAGTTGATCTTGCCATAGGACTGCTTGCTGTCGATTGGATAGGTAGTTACTGAACCAAGATTTGGTGGAGGGGCTTATGTTAAGGGTAGTTAGAGTGTCTAGGAGCATTGAGTGGTTAACCATATCAAAGGCTTTGGATAAGTCTAGGAATATGGAGGCTGTAAATAGACCGTTGTTTCTATGATTATTGACAATATCAGTGAAAGAGAGTAGTGCTGTTGTGGTGCTGTGGTAGGGTCTGAAGCCGTGCTGTGATTTGGCTAGTAGGTCGTTTTGTTGGAGGAATTTCATTAATTGAGAATGCACAACTCTTTCCATTATTTTAGATAGGGGAGAAAGAATAGCTATGGGTCGGTAGTTGGTCAGTTCAAGTGATTTGCCTCCTTTATGCAATGGTATGATGTGGGATATTTTCCATAAGTTGGGAACTTTACATTCTGATATTGATCTATTAATAAGGATGGAAACTGGGTAGGCTATTACTTCTGATGCCATTTGAAGGAAGTCTGCTGGCAGGTTGTCAGCTGCTAGGGTGGTTGGTTTCAGTTTTTTGAGGAGTTTAGCAATTGTATTTGTAGATACTGGGTGCAGGGAGAAGTTAGAGAGGTGGTCTAGTGAGCTGGTATGGTTGGGAGTGTCTGTAGATTTGGGAGCATTAGTATTATTTTGGGTGTTGGCTAGGGCTTGGACAGTTTCAGTAAAAAATGTATTAAACTGAGTGGGGATGTTATCGTGGTTAGTTGGTAATACAGGTGTGGGGATGGAGGATTTTCCTGGGTTCAGTAAGTTGCTTATTGTAGCCCAGAATTTGTTAGGATTATGAGGGTGTTTCTTGCATGGATTTATAGTAGTTAGGTTTGTCTATTTTTATTAGTTTTTTTACTTTGCTCCTAAGCTCTTGATAGTTTTGTTTTAATGAAGCGGTTTTGACTTTGTGAAATTGTAACCAGGATTTGTCCCTTTCTTTCATTAATGTTTTGGTATCTTTTGTTAGCCACGGGGCATATTTGGTTTTGATTCTAATGGTTCTAGAGGGTGCATGCTGGTTTAGAATCTTTAGAAATGTTGAATTAAAGTACTGTACAGCTTTGTCTATAGGTAGTTGTTTTAGTGGGTACCAGTTGCAGTCAATTCTGGTAAATTTT
>NC_056741.1:189417248-189507219 GCF_019279795.1 Protopterus annectens | reverse complement strand
AGCTGGGTAGATTCTCCACCTGTTACATTTACTTTGATGTCTTTGAGTACAGTAGTATTGTTAGGGAAATCCTATGTGAAAACATTGTGTCGGATATCTTTTTTGATATTTTTTGAAGGTGGGGTATTGTATATTATAGAAACAGACATGTGTATGATTTCTTCTGGTGAGATTAGCTGTTATACAGTTAGGAGCTCTGTCATTACATTTTTGAGAATTCAAGAAATTAAGAATGTCTGATGTAGAGTTTTTTTTGATGAAAAGAATAACACCCACCTGCTGATCTAGTACCAAACCAATTGTCATAGAGGACATCATATTCAGACTGCATGAAGGTTAGAAGGGTAGTTATTGCCTTTAGGCCTGGTTTCAGTGAGTGCAAGGATTAGTGGGGTTTAAATGGAAATACAGATTTATTTTTAATGCTATTGGTGTTAATTCAAGTGATTCTTAAGCCAATTTTGTCTACAGTGCTGGTATTGTTAGGCGATTTGACATAGTGATTGCTGTAGTAGTGGTAATATAACTGAGAGAACAGTGGTTGTGGAAAGGTTGTACTCTGCAGTGTGTGGATTTGCTGGCAGAGGTGGGCTGTGGTTTCAGTGTATGCCTCTCGATGTAAGAAGTCTGTGCCTCAATTATTAATGCCAAGAATATCTTAGATAGTAGAATAAGAAATATCAGTATCTTTTTTTTAATTTCTCCAAGTCTTTTGAGTTTCTAATACCATGATGGGAATGGACCCCATTCTTAAGTTAAAGTATGGTTAAAGTTCATGAAATTAGTATTGCTTCAGTCTTTGATGTCAGCCAGTAGTGCTCTTCGCAGCACATGCAATGTGCCCAGTAATTACTCCTTCTGCAATTCGTATGGCGTTACATGTATTGGTAGCATATCTAAATACAGTTGTAGACTTTTTTTTATATGACCTGTTGCTCCTACTACTATTGGAACTGTCTGGATATCTTTCTTCCACATTGTTCTCATTTCTGCCTGCAAATCCGGATATTTTATGACTTTGTATCTCTCTGTACGCAAGACACTATAGTCACCGGGTGTGGCAATTTCAATGATCAGTGCTACTCTTGTCTTCTTTTTCTTGGACCACTATATCCGTTTTTTTTTTGCATCTAGCTTTTGAACTGTTGGTAAAGGATGATCCCATGTGATGTAGACTTCTTCATTTTCTGTGATGCTTTGTGACTCATTTTTCCAATGTTTTTCAGCCACTTCAGTACCATAATAGGTTCATAGGTTCATAGATTAGTACTAAGCTAACTGCCCTTCTGAGCCATTTTATGCCTAGCTAATTATCCCTTGTGAGACTTAAACCCTGCACTTTGTGTTTGCAAGGCAAACACCTTAACCATTAGGCCACCCTCCCCCTCCACATGTCATAACCAGCAACGAGGTGTGCAACTGTTTCCAATTCAATTTTATAAAACCTACATTTGTCTGTTTCTTCCACATGTTCAATGGACTTTATAAACTAATGTGCATGCAGCCCACTATCGTGTGTCGCCAATATTAACCTTTCATCTCTTGGTTTGAATTTGCCTCTCCATAACCATTCCTGTGTTCATTCCTGATCAACATGAGGTTATTCCAGAAGTTTTCTATACTTGCAACTATATTTTTGGTTTTTCCACATTTCTTGCCTTCTCATCTGATCCTTTACCTTATATTCTTTTTTTTGTTTTTTTGGCACATTCAGTTGTTGCATGATTTTTGTCTACTTCTGATTTGATTTCCATTCCTGCTAGACGCTGATAAGCTTTTGCTAGATTAAGCAGAAAAGTCATCTTAGATTTATTGTCCTCATGTTTCAACACTTTCACTATGTTTGGGTCTTCTGAGGTCAGCAAATATGTGTGGAGTCCCACAATTGCAGATCTATACATATAATCAATTTCTAGATGGCCCATCCCTCCTTTGGAACAGGGGATATTTATATAATCTTGGTATGCACTGATTTTTATAAATCATTTGGTGAGCATGAAGCATCCTTCTTGTTTTCCTATCCAATCTATCCAACAAGTTTTGGGGCCAGTCAATAACTCCAAAAATATAAGTTCGGACAGGAAGAACAAATTGGTTTATAGCTTGGATTTTGTTCCTAGATGTCAGTGCTGTTTTCAGCATTAAAGTCTTCTGTAGTATTCCTTACTAAGTTTTATTCGCATTTGTTCATGTTTTATTGTTGATCCTTCATCAGTTCCCAAATATTTATACACTCCTTCCTGCTCAAGTTTCTTTATATCACATTCTTGTCCCAAACTGATGTTTTCCTGGCGTTGCAGTTTTCCTGCTTTAAAGGATGCTTTTGCACATTTATCAAGATCAAATGGCATTCTTATATCATCTGAAAAAGTTTTGACAACTTGCAGTTGTGCTTTCGGTTCCTCATCTAATGAGTTATACAGTTTTAATTCATTGACAAAGAGAAGGTGAGAAGTTTTTACACTTTGTTGTTTTCTGGGAGCCAAATTATAGCCATGGCCAGACCTGTTGAGTAAACAACTTAATGGATTAAGGGCAAGGCAGAATAGTAACACTGACAGAGAGTCACCCTGGAATATCCTCCTTTGAATTTTTATCCCTGGGTTAACAATTTGTCCTTTATCATGGTTAATTGCAAAGTGGTCTGCCACTGTTTAATGGCCACTGTAATGTAGTCAATTAGTGTGGGATGCATCTTATACATTTTTAAACACTCTTTTATCCATGAATGAGGGATACTATCAAATTCTTTTTGTAGTTAATCCATGCCATACTTTAGAGTCTTCCTCTTTTTACAGTTTTCCACTATTACTTTAATTAACAACAAATGATCCTTTGTTCCATATGACTTTCTTTTATTGCCCTTTGTTCTGCTGCCATAATTGAGTTTTCTTTTAAATGACTATAAACTCAGTTGGCATCAGTTCCCATGTATAGTTTATACATCATCGGAAGGCAAGTTATTGGTCTATAATTTTTAGGGTAGGTTGCAGGTTCACTCTTAAGTAGGCTCATTGTTTTTCCTGTTGTTAGCTAGGTTGGTGTCTGTTCTGGGATGCATATACATAGTTCTTACTCATGTCTAAATCTTCATGCAAAGATGTTAATACTTTTAACCAGAAGTTAGGTACTGTATCTGGGTCTGGGGTTTTCCAATTAGAGGCTTTTCTTAACTTTGTTTCAATTTCTCTAGCTGTTATTTCATCCCATTTCATATCCTGTACCTTTAAACTTCTTATTTTTTTCTTTTACTTCTTCTATCCATTGAGCATCTTTGTTATGTTCCACAGGATCTTTATAGATACTGAGAACCAAAAATTGTACTGGAATAGTACTGACTTCAATGATAGACTGAATGAATGATATCCAAACTGCCCAAGATGTTAAAAACAGGTTTATTCCAAATGCACAAAAACAGTGAACACTCCAAAATAGCAGCACCGAAATCACCAATAACCCAGGTTTCGTCCCAAGGAAATGACTTCATCAGATTGGTGACATAGTACCACTAATATATACTAAAACACATTAAACAATTACACTTAATTAACACTTACTTAATTAGTCTGAGTTGAAAACCAAACCCTAAGGGCTCCAGCTTATGCCTAAATTTTGTTTCATTGGTTTACCTTTACACAGTTAATATATGCTACATAAACCTAGCTGTAGTGTGTATAAAAAATTAATATACATACCTAAAAAATATATATATATAAAAAAATTGTATGTCATCCTACACTTGTGTATATGGTTGTTTATTCTAAAAGCATATGTATTATATGTGTGTGGATGTTAATTTAAAATTAATAAAATTAGCTATAATTGCTTCAATATGTATATGGGATTTGTAAATAATAACCTCTTCACATACTGCTGATGTTCAATGGCTAAATATTAAATGTTTTGAATATTTCTTATTTTAAGCCAAGGCTTGATTGAAAGAAATTCATTCAAGCCTGGGTTATTACAGGCATCAAGCCTGAGTTGCCAGATAAGCTCACTCATGTCTAAATGGAACTGGGTAATTCTACCTTGTTGGTCATAAATCACCTGCTGTATCACACAAAACTTAAAAGTGTGACTACCGTTTGTCATAATGTGTCTAGCTAGGGCATTTACAGATTTTTTATGTTGTATATCTAACATATGTTCTTTTATTCTATCCCTAAACCTTCTACAGGTTTTTCCAACATAGAATGCCCTGCATTGTTGACACTTAGCCAAATACACCACATTTTTAGTAAAACAATCAAAATGACCATTAAATACAATATCACAATTGTTAACAATAATTTTGTGTCCCGATGTCCAAATATGTTTACATGTAGTGCATCTTCCACACTTATAGTTGCCTTTGGGTTTATTACTAATGTTATTGCCGTCGGCCATACTCCTTTCAAAAATATCTTTCAATGACCAATCCTTTCTATATACAAATTTAGGCTTAAATAATAAAAGCCTTTGTTCCTCCTTGTGTTTATGAAAAATATCCCAATATTTCATAACAATATTGACTATAAACTCAGTATCCCTGTTGTACCTTAAAATATATAAAATGGTGTCATTACCAAATATATTTTGCTCCCTATGGTGGGTAGAATATCCAAACTGATCTACATCCGATAATATAATTGGAACCATAATCTTGTTGTTCCTTTTAAAAACAATTTCCTTTTTCAGGTCTTCACATAACCTATTTGGGTACCCTCTATTAAGAAACATACCTATTACAAAATCTAACTCGTTCTCAAAGTCCACAGTATCACTAACCATTCATACTACTCGAACCATCTGGCCTTTAACTATGGCTTTCTTCTGATGGTTGGGGTGCCAACTATCGTAATGTAAATATGAGTTTGAGAAGGTAGGTTTCCTATATATAGTTGATTTCACTCTGTGTTCTTTCTTGTCATATATTAAACTAACATCCAAATAATCTATCTTCTCAGTGTTGGTTGAGTGTGTGAACTTCAAAAAACACACGGTATTGTTGATGTAATCTATAAAGTTGTCTAATAATAGTTTGTTTCCTGTCCAAACAATAAAAATGTCATCCAAGAATCGCATATATGTATTAATGTATGGACTATATTCACTTTTATGTACATACTCTCTTTCCCAATAGGCCATGATATAATTGGTGTAGATGGGGGCACAAGCTGCCCCCATAGCTACACCATAAGATTGTTTAAAATAAAGACCATCAAAAAATAGGAAATTGTTTTTTAATATTAGTTCCATTAGTCTGACATATGTATTAACTTTATCTTGTTCGTAGACCCCAGTAACATAAAGCTGTTCCTCCAGCCATTCTAGCCCCACATCATGTGGAATCGCACTAAATAAATTACAAACATCTATAGTTACAAAATAAAACTTTTTTGGTATAACCCAATGTTTAATGGTTTCTAGAAAATGCCACGAGTCTTTAACTAAATGTGGTGTAACTTCAAGGCCCTTTTTTAATTTATGGTCCAAAAATTGGCTAATAAAACTCACTTTACTACGTTTCCCATCAACAATTGGTCTAAATTTAACATTCCTTAATCCTTTATGGATTTTTGGTATTCCAAAAATAGCACTTACAACAGGATATTGATTCTGCATAAACTCGTACTCACTTTCAGTAATCTCACCTTGGAATACCATATCATCCAAGACCATGTCTATCTTCTGATAGGCTATGTTGATTTCATTTATGCTGACTTCACTATAATTCTCTTCTAACAACATAGACATCATAATACTATAGTAATCCTGCTTATTAGCCACCACAACCCCATTACCCTTATCTGGCTTCATTATACGTATACAATCCTTGTTACCAATAAACTTTAATATACTGTACTCATCTTTTGTGAGATTAAATTTACTTTCTTGCTCTCTATGTCTGTAATGTTCCCTGTATTCACACTCACAAATATGTTCGAAAATAGCCACATCTGGATTCATAACAGGGTTAAAAAGGCTAGATTTTTTTAATATTCTATCATCCATTCCATGACTATTGTTAATTAAGTCCATCTCAGCATAAAACTTAAGGTTCATTTTTCGAGTAAAGAGTTTTAGATCTATTAGTGAATCAAGAATATTCCCCCTTCTACTTGGCACAAAGTTAAATCCTTTTGACAAAAAATCAGCATGTTTGGTACTAAGTTCAATGTTGGAATAATTGTACACTTTGAAATCATTCTTTGTGTTTGTTATAATTTTGGGATTACTTAAAATGCCTTCACAATAAACTGTGATAGTGGAAATAATATCCCCCTGTGATAGTTCCTCATAAAAATTCACTATACTCTCTACATCTGGTTGTTGACCTGTATCTACCTCAGATGTATTGTATACTAAACTCGAATGATGGTCCACTGTTATTGCATCAATATTATCAGAACTAAAAACCAATTCTTGGTCTGTATAAATGCCAGGCCCTGTATTGTCACTATTTACATGCTTTTCATACAAATTAGGCTCATTAGGTAACAAATATGTACTTAAATTCAGTAAACTAGATTCACAAGTAATATTCCCATCAATTGTAACATTCACTATTTCCGTTCTGTCTCGCAAATCATTGTTCGTATAATTGAAAGAACCATTAACTTCATTATGAGCTTCCAACAAGTAACCCCTGCCTTCCCCATTTACAATCAAATAATCACCAAAATTTGCTGTTTTGTATGATACCACATTAAATGCATCATTGTCTGTGTCCAACAAAGAAAACGTTCTACTAGCATTACTATAACATAATGTCTTGTTTTGTAATTCAAATTCATTGCAGTACAGCGTATGGCCGTGGTCGCCAAAAGTTTTAGAAAGTGCGTTTACCTTTGTTGACGTACTAGGTATATTAGTCACAGATGTAATTCCACCTTCGTGAGCGACAACAATCTCATAAGGCGTGTTTACTGCCAGTTGGTAGTTTTTGTCCATCCCTTTGGTTGGTAACTCGCATGTTTGTTCTTTGCTTGCGCTCCCATCCAAACTGCTTGCTGATCCTCGTGGTTTGTTTCCTGGTTCCGTAGGCATTCCGAACGCCTTAGGCCCTCTCCCAAAGGGTCCTCCTCACTTTGACGGCAATCGTTGTTATCAGATAGTTGTCCACGCTCGATGACATCATCACTTCTCCTCCTCCGGTGGGCTGGATTATCTGAATCAGTAACCCTGACTGTTTCCTTATTTTGAAACGGATAAATACGCCCTTCCTCATACACTTGGATATCTCGTTGTATTTTAGACAATTTTTTATTGTAAATTGCCTCACAGCTTTTGTCAATGTCTGCAATTAAATGAACATAGTTATCATAATGGTGCACAAACAACAAATCTTGGGTTAATTTGGTATTTAGATCGTCAAGCTCATCTAACAGTTGATCTACTTTTTTGTTGTTGTGTTTTATCATTAACCCCAATATTTTAATACCAGTTTCATCGAATAATTGGTGTAAATCATGTAACATATCCGGATTGTTGTCACATCCATTGGGGTAACGCCAGACCCGTAGGCCCTTAGGTACCATCCTTAATTCTATGTTCCTTTTAAGATAACTATTTTCGATATATATTCTCTTTAACTTGAATAATTTTTTCTCAAAGATTACCATTAATTCTGTTAAAGTTCTTACTTGCACATTTTTCCTTTTCAGCATAGGAACACTGTCTTGTTGGAACTCATATTGATTTTCTTTCCATTTTGCCTTAAATTGCAGTAACTGTGTGTTTTCCGAAATGGTGTTAGTTTTACCCTTGTCTGCACAGTCCAAATCACCATTCCCACTAGTGCCTGTCCTCATAGTTTGGGTAGATACAATTTCTGGTGTACATTGTGTTAAAGGCAGACCCAAACTGCTGCCTGAAACTGGTGAATGCTCAGAATGCTCAAAATTTCCCCTTTCCATCGATTTTTGTATTTGAACTGTGTGCTCACCCAACTGTTCATGAATGCGTTGGAGCATACCCATAATGTCAGCAGCAGGTGTACCGTCCTCCATTTAGAACCAACTGAGAACCAAAAATTGTACTGGAATAGTGCTGACTTCAATGATAGACTGAATGAACGATATCCAAACTGCCCAAGATGTTAAAAACAGGTTTATTCCAAACGCACAAAAACAGTGAACACTCCAAAATAGCAGCACCGAAATCACCAATAACCCAGGTTTCGTCCCAAGGAAATGACTTCATCAGATTGGTGACATAGTACCACTAATATATACTAAAACACATTAAACAATTACACTTAATTAACACTTACTTAATTAGTTTGAGTTGAAAACCAAACCCTAAGGGCTCCAGCTTATGCCTAAATTTTGTTTCAAGGTTTAGGGATAGAATAAAAGAACATATGTTAGATATACAACATAAAAAATCTGTAAATGCCCTAGCTAGACACATTATGACAAATGGTAGTCACACTTTTAAGTTTTGTGTGATACAGCAGGTGATTTATGACCAACAAGGTAGAATTACCCAGTTCCATTTAGACATGAGTGAGCTTATCTGGCAACTCAGGCTTGATGCCTGTAATAACCCAGGCTTGAATGAATTTCTTTCAATCAAGCCTTGGCTTAAAATAAGAAATATTCAAAACATTTAATATTTAGCCGTTGAACATCAGCAGTATGTGAAGAGGTTATTATTTACAAATCCCATATACATATTGAAGCAATTATAGCTAATTTTATTAATTTTAAATTAACATCCACACACATATAATACATATGCTTTTAGAATAAACAACCATATACACAAGTGTAGGATGACATACAATTTTTTTTTATATATATATATTTTTTAGGTATGTATATTGATTTTTTATACACACTACAGCTAGGTTTATGTAGCATATATTAACTGTGTAAAGGTAAACCAATGAAACAAAATTTAGGCATAAGCTGGAGCCCTTAGGGTTTGGTTTTCAACTCAAACTAATTAAGTAAGTGTTAATTAAGTGTAATTGTTTAATGTGTTTTAGTATATATTAGTGGTACTATGTCACCAATCTGATGAAGTCATTTCCTTGGGACGAAACCTGGGTTATTGGTGATTTCGGTGCTGCTATTTTGGAGTGTTCACTGTTTTTGTGCGTTTGGAATAAACCTGTTTTTAACATCTTGGGCAGTTTGGATATCGTTCATTCAGATTATCATTGAAATCTTTATAGATACTTCTCCAAAACGTATCTATTTATTCTTTTTTGGAGGACTTTGAATTCCTTTTACCTTATTTCCCAGATCTCTATAAAACCTTTTTAGGTCATCAATAAATTGCTTATTTTGCACTTTTCTTTTATATTTATCTTTGTATCTTCTAAGTTTTTCTGCCTGTGCTGAAATTTTCAGTTTTTTATTTGAGACAGTGCATGATAGATCCTGGTCTGTTCTAATATTATGCATTGCTTTTATCACATCTATCTTTCTATCTATTCCCTCTACTAGAGTCTTCTAACAGTGACACTTCTTGTCTTAATTGCTTTATAATTTTCTCTATTTGATACTTCCATGATAGTATTTGATTTCTCCCCTTCCTTTCCATTCTTGTGGTAGAACTTTATTAGTTATTAATTTAGCTGCACAGTAATATATCATGTTTACTTCTGTTATATCACATGGATCTCCATGAACAGTCCTAATACTGTGTTCATTTGTTTTATCAGACTGAGATGATGCTTTATGAATTTTTTGATGTGGCCGAAGAATTAGAGCAAATAAAATTACATCAAGTATTCATTCCAAGAAATATAACTTAGAATTTCCTTGTAGTACTGACGGTAGCATGGTATTTATATGGGAAATGTGCATGAGTTTAGTAGGTGGATGGAAACATTTTTAGAGCTCATTTGGTATAAACTGTCTGTGATGTAGAGACAAAAGAATAATCTAAGAAAGACTGATATGCTTAAAACAAATAACCATAGGGGATACATAGTTGAAGATTAGTGAGGAGGGATGTATGTGTACAGAAAAAAAATGAAGTGAAGATGTATAGTCTGTCTAACAGGAATGTATAAAATCTAGATTTTTTCTGACAGATATGAATAAGTTTAGGGGGATGACAAAACAGAAAAAGAAATGTTGAGAGTTTTGGAAGATACTGAAGTGAGAAAGTATAGCTCAGTCTAGCTGCTACTTGAGCTGAAAGTAGAAAAGTTACAGTGAAAAGTTAATCAGTGACATGATCTGTGTGAGAATAGGCAGTTAAGGGGTTCAAAGAATAGGGTAGCGAAAAGGGACAGCTCAGTCTAACTGCCACTAAGACTGAAAGTAGAAGGGCCAGGCCATCTGTCACTTAGGCTGGAAGAAGGAATATGTGTAAAGAAGTGAGGTAGTAGCAGAGCTTAATACAGAAATGAAATAAATAAATATCTCTAAAGAGGAAAATAATGAAAACGAATGGGAAGGATTATGGGTAAAGATTATGATAAATGACTGCAAGCTTTTGAAAAAACGATACAGATGTCTGCTTAAATAGTCATAGAACAAGTAAACGAGGGAAGTTGAGGAGGCAACATTTATACTGAAAAGTCTCGCCCTTTCCATTTTCTTTACTTTCCACACTTTTTGTTTGGCTTCTAGCCTTCATCTGCTGCTTCTGAACTCTGGGTGGCCACAGACAGTGTTCTTACATTAGAAAGCCTTTGGTCTGCACCCCTGTGGCAGTAGACAGGCCAGTTCACTCACTGTTTCACACCTCCAAGTGTCTGTCTTGAGGGCTTTTTCTCTGCTTATATAAAGTCTTCACATTTCTGAGACACTGCTCATCATGCAACAGCAGTTGGCAGTGCCCTGTGTGGATACAGATATGTAGAATTGAAATGTTCACATATGTATGTTATGTATTAGTTATCTCTCTAATTTCCTAAATCTCTAGTTGTACAATGAGCAACTAGTTTTGTGCACTGAGCAACTAGTTTGCCTGCTGAGAAGCACCCACCTTTTGAACTCAACCTTAAGCAGTTTTAGGCAATGTTGTTAGCAATCTACACTCTTACAAAAACAAGCTAGTCTGCTGTAAACCTACCTTGTACTCTCCCTGCATAAAATAAGTAACCAGGATCCAAAGCCATGGACATGCACTTCCCTGGTATCTCTACAGCTGGTCTGGTGCACACGGGCATCCTAAGATGATGCAGCAAGTGTCTCATGTACACTGACAACCATCTAATCCTCAAACATACAAGTTGGGTAAGTGACAGATGTACTTATACAATGTCAATGCAGGTAAGGATGTTGCCTTCTTATGTACACTTACCAAACACACAACACCCATCTCATGCAGAATACACCGGTCACATAGGCCCACATAAGCTGAGCCTCTTCAGTGTAATCTCCCCAAAACACAAAGACCATCCAGAAACTGCATACACAAAAAAGTCCTCAGAAATCTCAAGAGCACTCCACAAAATCAACACCCAACAAGACACATGTTGCCACAGTCCATAGTGTCTCAACATCTAAGCCCATTGCATATCACTGTACGACCCAATATTCTGGAAATAGGAGACTCTGTAGTGAGACACACAGACATCCAACTTTTCAGGCTAAGAAAAGAGCGAGAGACAGTGTCATGATCAGCCTATCTGGGGCCAGGATCCATCATCACTTATGCACTCAGATCACTTAACCCTAAGTACAATTATGACTCAGTCATAGTTAACATGGGTGTTAACATTATGCAATATACCTCACTGGACTATATGAAGAGAGGCATGGCTGAGCTCTTAGACTATGTGTACTGGGCTGTTATAAACCTATAAATGAAAAGCAGTCTTCTTTCTCCTAAGCTAATGTCACAAAATGAACAGAAAATATATAACATCAACAGTTGGCTTAAAGTATAGTATTATTTAAAGGGGGTACAATATCTGTCAGCCTGAGAGAATATTGTCAACAGACCATACTGCTTTGCTAGGGATGATCTTCTCCCCCCCCTTCCTGGATTTCAAATATTGGTTAAAACATTTCCATCACCATGTTGTCTTTTTGGGCATTGCTAAGCAGGTAAACCTTACTGCATAACTGTACCAAATCAGATGACTCTGAAGGTGTTACTGCTCAATGACAGGAGTCTTTTCGTATTTATTTATTTATTTTATTTTGACATTTGTTGACCGGGAATGTTGGTCTGAACCTTATCCCATTTTCAGTGGAGGCCTGTGGGGAAAAGCCCCATACAAAATATTATTACAAGCATGCAGTGGATATTTGTTATTACAATCTGGTTAAAATATGTGGCAGAGACACACATAGTATAAATAAAAAAAAAAAAAAAAGACAATTGGCATGCAGTACAACAGTATATGTATATATATATATATATATATATATATATATATATATATATATATATATATATATATATATATATATATATATATGTATAGCAACGATGGAGTGAGAAGATTGTAGAAAGAATCAATGGTTATTGGATAAATTGCTGGTACAGCATAGGGTATAAAGAAGTTCAGATCAGTATGCAGAGGAATCAATTAATAATTGCACAAGTTAAAAATGAAAAAGAGTAGAAGAGAATAGACTGTGTACAGAAAAGTGAGGATGTGGGTAGGTGGATGTGTGAGGAGTAAGAGAGTCTGAACAAGAAACTCCCACTCCCTGCAGGCTTTCCTCACCTTGGAGAATTTGGACATCTATTCAGTCAGTGAAAAAACATGGTCTGAAGCTGCAGGGAAACTCCAGCAATGTAGAGCTATAATGCCTTCCCCATGTTTAGATCAGTAACTGCACAGGAAGGGATAAAATGTGCAGGTGTCTCTGTATACATTAAAGGTAAATATACCTAAAGAGTAGTTATTCAGCGTAATGAACATTAACTTCTCTAGGTCCATACCACCATAAATAAGGTCCCATAATATATCCTTGCAAGCTATAGGCCCCACTCAATGACCATAAAAACCACAACACTTTCTTGTAGGTAACTGACACACACCCCATCCTGCCCAACACCACATTCATGGGTGACTTCAAATAACCAAATATAAACTAGGAATCATAGCTAACCCCAATATACAGGTCAGAGATTCATGGACTTCTTAAATGCCAAGACCCTGGACCAGCTAGTTTATACACCTACTGGGAACTCAAACATCCTTGACCTGGTATTCACAAACATGGCATAATGCTGCACCCCCCCCCCCCTGGGTAATGTCCTAGCTAGTTGAGTCGGACTATAAGGCTTACTCCTTTCAGATAAATGTGAAATCATGCACATCTGGAAACCCTAGATCTTTCAAAAATTACTGCAGGGCAAATTTCCATTACTCTCAACTGTACAGATTTTCACAGAATGTCCAGATTTTTGCTTCATATTTTGGTCTGTTTCTCATGAAATTTGTGATTTTCTGGATTTTTGTGGCAAATTACTAAAGGCTGAATTCACTAAATAATGACAGGAATTTCAGTTTCAGACTTCATAACCTTCAGAAAATGCATGGTAACAGAATACAATTTATTCTAGGAAATTTTTAAGTTTATAAGAGCAATATTTAAAAGTCTTCCTTATTTTGGGGCTTTGCCCCCTATTATATTTGGCTTTGTCCAGATTTTTTATGCTAAGATGTTGAGATGTATGCAAATTTCCCACTAATAAGTGACACTGCAAATAAATTTCAAGCCCACTCTAACCCTGAGAATACTACTGTCTATACAGAATCATTCACAGAAACACTGTATAACCATATCAACAGCTGCACAGAAACTGCTGTAACCACTCAAAATAAGAACAGAGTTGGTTCTAAAAACAAGTCATCATAGTGGAATTCCAGTATTAATAGGATATACAACAAAACAAAGAAACTCATGGCAAAAACTAAGAGTAGCAATACCCAGCATTAACTCCCTCATCAGCCTAAACAAGCAACTCATTTCACAAAATCCATATTTAAGAAAAAATAGTCACCCAGGTCAAAGACAGCCACAAGACCTTTTCAGCTACGTCTGAAACCTCAAAGGTTTTTCACAGCAATCTACTAAATTAAATCTAAATGGTGTTACCTGCACAGAATCAGAAGATATAGTTAATTTCCTGACTGACAAATCTGGCTTAAACTATACCCCCAAGACATTTCTTAGGAAATTGTGGCAGCCCCCTCACCCCAACCATCTCTAGAGAGGTAGTTTGCAAAGCACTCTCCAGCTCCAAATACACTGCATGGTTGCATCCTGATGATATCCTAGGATGCCTTTTTAATACCATGAAACATGGTTTCAGTTTCCCACAAGCTGCTAAGAGGTTACCCACAGTAAGCCTATAAAACTTCCTCAGATCCCGCACTAATAGACCTGTTTCACAAATGGAAAATAACTAGCATTAGGAACTCCCAGTCTACGGACCTAATCCTCACATGCAACATAAATAGGATGTGCTGGAGGGACAGGGCATGGGTAGGACTGTTTATTTGGTTGTCCTAGATTATCCCTGGATTGTTGAAGTGGCATGTGATTTTTGTCTGTAGGTACAGTTTCTACTTAAGTTTCTTAGTCTCTCTTACTTCTAGGAGGAATGGCTTGCCAGAGTTTTGGATCAGTGACTGGGAAGCTGTGATTCCTATAGCTTCTATCAGACACAGCATGATGCAGGGCTGTGACAAGTGAACATTGGTGTCTGAGACTTTATATTCTTTTTTGCTTACTAGGTGTCTGCCTCTGAGGTATAGGAAGGGGTATCGATGTAGCAGTTTACATTGTACGATTCTTAGAATGAGGACAGATCTTTTTTGTATTCAGTGGCATTTGACTTTTTTATGAACAGAATATCGATGGTCTCTTCCAGGACCCAGGATTATCATATTTTATTACTTGTTGTTTCTAATGATATGACTTTTTCTCATAGAGGCTGTGATTCATAAGTGGTGGTTATATTCAATTTGTGCCATTATGATATCTTTACCTATGGCTACTCATACAGCTGTGGAGAGAAAAATGCAAAAATCTTCTAGGCACAGAACATGGTTTGATGTATTTTTATTTATTTATTTTCTTGTAATATGAAGACTTGCCAAAGTCCTAGGTATGTTAATGAGTTGAGATATTCAAAGGGATGTTAGTGGTAGTCTGGAGTGATTAGGTTAGGAAGAGTGGATTTTAGCTTTTGGTGCGTGCTGAATTCTATAACTCTAAGCATTTTTCAGAGGGGATAGTAATAGTAATGTCCTTGAATTTAACCAGTCTTTCATGGCATGGAGATCCTGGTGTAGCTGTTGTTAGATGATATGATTGGAGGATTCTGCTTGGTATTTGACCATTTCATCCGCACAGCAGAAGATGGGAAGGTTCGGAATGTCTGCTTGTTGATATAAATGAAGAAGAGAAATATTGACAGTACTGGACTCTGTGGGACTCCTTTTTAATAGGGCTGTTATGGGGGGAGGTGATGTAGTATATATTAACAGAGTGTGTTGGGAAAGTTTTGGAACCAGTCAGAGTCTCTGGTACATTTATCATGGGACAGTATTGCTTTTTTGAAGAATAGCAATCCCCTGTATCAAAGACCTTTGTAAACTATCATTTATTCTCTAACTTGACTATGCTTTGTTAGTTGTTATCCTTTAGTCAGACTATAATGCCAACAAAATTCACACAGTTATAAATTCTGTTTATAGATTCATCAGACTCTCTCTGCAGCTGGAATACTATTGCACCATCCAATAAGAAGGCATTTGGCTACCTGCAGCAACTTAGTCCATCCTTCTGTTGTCTGCTCTAACCTTCATCGCACTTAATAGCAGATTCTACTTCTCTGTCAGAAAAATATGTATTAATGTGTGTATTAGTAGTATGCTTAGTGCATTAAGAGCTTAAAACGGGTTAACACATTTATTCTATTTCATACTGCATAAATCTGTACAAACTGCAGATGCTTTTTGACCTTGTATTGTCAGCTAAAATCTTTGCTTATGTGTGGAAATTTACTGAGAAGCAGATGATTTCTGCCTGTGTTAGGAAAATAATGAATAGAACAATACTACTTGTATAAATGTTATGAAACTTAGACATAGACAGTTCCGTTTGTGCTGTGAGAAAATACACAGCTGTAGAAGCTATAGATAATTAGAACAAAGCCTGCTTGAAAATATGAACTGCAATCAGTATCTGCTTGTATCTGAGTTAGAAAAGTACCTTGAAATGTAACACTGTACAATAGAAGCCTGTAACGGGTTAGTGCCCACCAAGGCCAGGTTGTTTTTCTCAAAAGTTTCTCATAAATCTAGTCATGTCAGCAGAAAATCTGAGTAACATCTGCTGTAGAACAATACTGAAAGTTGTGTTTGATTACGTCAGCCATAGAAGGCCATGTCTTGTAAAACAGTATAAGAATAGCATGTTTCCTGTTAGCAGTTAGGCAAAATCCTGTATTTGCATGTTTTTGTCTCCTTGCAGCAAGTTATTAAATGTGCCTTAACTGAACCTTACGTGTATTGGTCTTTGAAGTTTTTTCCTTTGACAGATTGGTCGAGACGGAAACCCTCACTTCGCCTCGGATCAGACAGGCCAGGTGGCTGGAAACCGTACGGGGAAGAAACCACATCGGTTCTTCTTATTTGAAAAGCACTCCGACTGAATTGTTGTACAAAAGAGGCCAGCCACTTTCTGATCTGCTAACACCAATAGACATCCACAAACCACAAAAACTTTGAACACCAGGAACCAGGAAACGGATGTCAAAAGCTCAAAAGGTTTGAAAAGCCCTCCGACTGAATTGTCGTACAAAAGAGGCCAGCCACTTTCTGATCTGCTAACACCAATAGACATCCACAAACCACAAAAACTTTGAACACCAGGAACCAGGAAATGGATGTCAAAAGCTCAAAAGGTTTTAATGTCCAAATGTAGGTAAAAACAGTCAAGACTCAAATTTATAAAATGAATCAACGCACCAAAAGTAAGACCAGGACAAAATGCATGTTTAAATGTCCAAACAATATATAAAACCCTCAGTCACAATCTTGACTTGCAAAATAGACTTGCAAGAGCAAAACTCCAATACATGTAAAGCGCTTTTCTGATCTGCGACTGAAGGACGGGTTTACTCAAACCAGGTGATCAATCACAAAGGCTCAGGTAAGGTGAATCTACCTTTTTTCTGTTTTAGATCAGGGACTAGATTTGTATTGTTTTGTTAAGACTTTGTTTATACAAGTCAGGGACAAAAAGATTACTGTCTTGTCATAGATCAGGGAAACAGAGCAGGTAGGCAGTCATTCTGAAGAGACTATAACAAAATCCGTGGTACCACGTTAAAAAATAAGGAGTTACATAACGGTTAAAAGGGTAGAACAGAATGGGTAATAATTGAACAAAAAGACTACAAAATCCGCCGTTAACCGAAGACGCGAAATACATGCAGTCACAGAGTGCTGCTAATATTAAATACTACTCAAAATGGGGTAATAAGTATGAATTTGATGGTAAATTAGAAAAATCCTCACTTGTCAAACTTGTCAAACAACTTAAAACCGATTCCAAAGATCGGGTAAAAAAGCAACGTCAATTAGGAATTCCTCAGGCACACAGGTGGATTGAGGAAGTAAACCGTAGGGAACAAAAGAATAATAATTCAAAAGCAATGTTTTTAGATAAGGAGGACAATAACTTAGTAATAGCATCGGCCCCTCCTCCTCCCTTACCAGAATATGAGGCAAGTGAACAAGTTAGTCCACCCCCACGATATCCTGCTGTTACCGTAAGTAGAGACACTGCAAAAGCAAAACCGTTTATTAGAGATCCCGTCGAGACCAGGTCTCGAACATGGGCAGGTAACTCAAAAGGGGACATTGAGTTATATCAAATGGGGAGGAATTCACGATCTATGAGTGAAGAAGAAATATGCCCACTTATAGAAGTGCCTAATCCTCAGGCAGGGCAAGAAGGTCAGGACCCAACTACCCTAGTGTATAGACCCTGGACTCCGGAAGACATCCGGAAAGCGACTGTGGGAATTCCCCATCCAAAAGTTAATTTTAGAAAGTTTATAGAAGATTTGCAAGGAATGAGGCTAAGTTATAATTTAAACGGAGTAGAGGTAGAAAAAGTAGTCGGACGAATTGTGGGACCAGATTGGCACATGATTAGTGGCGACTGGAATCCCCATGATGCTACGCTCAGGCCCTTCCCACATAGCAGCGCAGAATTAGACAACAGAGTGAAAGGTCTTACAGACCGAATCTCTGAGAAATGGAAGCCTAGGGCAGACTGGACATGCATTAATCAATGCATCCAACAAGAAGGCAAGACTGTTGACAGATATTATGCCAGACTGTTAGAATGTTTTAATAACCACTGTGGAATGCAGGTTCCTAAAGATCAGACACATGATTCTCCATATGAGCAGCAGTTAAAGAATGCATTTTTGAAAGGCAGTATTGCACCCATAAGCAGCTTTATCACAAATCACATGGTAGATCATCGTACAAATAGGTTACAATCATTACTTGAGTATGCTAGGCGAAAAAGAAAGCCCAAGTATTGTCTGTAGAAGATGGAGCAGAAGTTTATGTAGTACAGTATGGGAAAAAAGGGCAAGAGAAATGCCCAGGGAAACAAACAATCTGATCAGCGATCAGAGGACTTTGAAGGGTGAAAGAAAAGGGGTGAATGTTTTAAATGTGGTAAAAAGGGACACTTGGCAAGGGATTGCAAGAAAAACAAGAAGGCAACCACGGAAGACAAGGAGGGTGAGGACTGATTATATGATAGTCAGGAATCACAAGAAGGGGATAGCAGAGAAAGGACAAATAAGAATGTGATAGAGGGAGTAGAGGATGTGACAGAAGAAATAGAGGAAGTGCAGGAATTCGCGGATAGTGAAAAAAATGAAATATTGGATTTGGCTTTATTGAGCTTAGAGCTCTATTTAGCAGACACGAAACCAGAAGTTACACTCCTGGTAGAAGGGAGGGAAGTCAGATTCTTGTGTGACTCAGGGACATCACGGACCCTGATATATCCCTCCAAACTGCCAGAGAACTCAGAGTCACCTGATTACATACTAGTGAAAGCAGCTAATGGACAGCTGTATCGGGAGCCCCTCTCCCATAATATTGCAATAACTGATCCTGTTTCAGGATTGACCCAGAAAAGCAAAATTGTTTCTGCAAAATGCCCAGTAAACCTCTTGGGCAGCGACCTTATGCAGCTATTTGGTATAGCAGTAGTTCCGACTATGCAGGGTATGGAAGCACAGTGACAAATTGATACCTTTGCAGTGCAAACGGAAGGTAAAATATTTTATTGGTACAGCCAGGACTTGGTTACAACTGGTCCAGGGGCAGTGACCGAAGAGTTGATGAACATAGCCATCAGCAAGTTCCCCTCCCTTGACATTGATAAACAACATTTGTTGCACTGTACTCTGTATTATTGTAACACAACAGGACCTGATAAGGAATATGAGCAGGAATTGTTTAGAAATCGTGCAAACAGTTTGATATTACGTAATCTGTACGGGGACACAGAAGGGAACAGTGTAGTCAGCTGTTCATTGCCCCAGGAGTTCTTTGCACTTTATAAATCTAATCAATTGCCACATGTTAGCTTAACTAAGGACAAAAATGTAAAATGGGTAGACTTGGGAGAAAAAGTCACGAGATGGGAAAAACAGACAGAGTTAGAACTGTCAAAACAGGGAATACAAATGCAGAAGTTGAATTGGATAACTCAAACCCACACAGCTGTACACTTGCAATCTAACAAGGACAGCTGATTAGCACTCCTATTGAAGGAGGAAGAGAATGCCTTACAGAATATACCAGAAACTCTCTGGTCAATGGGAAAATCAGATGTAGGACTTATTCGTACAGCGGGACCAGTTACTATTACGCCAAAGTCAGCATTTAGACCACAAAAAAAACAGCATCCCTTAAGAAAAGATGCAGAGGTGGGACTCAAACCTATTATAGCAGCTTTACTTAAGGAAGGGGTGCTGGTGGAATCTCCTGATTCACCATGTAACACACCCTTATTTCCTGTTAAGAAAGCAAATGGAGAGTGGAGTATGGTCCAAGATTTGCAAGCTGTAAATGACGCAGTAATACCAAGGGCACCTACCGTGCCAAACCCACACATCCCGTTGAATGATTTAAAACCTCAACAGAAATATTTTTCTGTGGTAGATATCAGCAATGCGTTCTTTTCCGTACCGATACACCCTGACAGCCAGTATTGGCTTGCATTCACATTTCAGGGGAAAAAGTATACATATACACGACTACCACAGGGGTATTGCGAAAGTCCAACAATATTCTTACAAGAAATGGCAAGCAACTTGGCGGGATTTACCCCACCAAGAGGTAGCCAGATTTTGCTATATGTTGATGATATCCTGCAGGTGGCCCCCACCCAGCAAGATTGTAAAGAAGATACCATAGCACTATTACAATTTTTAGCCACTGAAGGATATAAAGTAAACAAAAATAAACTGCAGCTTTGGAAAAAACAAGTTAAATACCTAGGATATGTAATATCCAAGGAGGGTAGGACATTAGATGAGGACAGAAAAGTAGCGATTTTGCAAGCAACAAAACCCACTACCAAGAAGGAAATGATGTCCTTCCTGGGTACGACTCATTTTTGGCGGAGCTGGATTCCAAACTATGCCTTGGAATCTGCACCGCTGACTAACCTGATTTATAAAAAGCCTATGGCAGCACAGGATTTGTTACAATGGACACCAGAAGCAGAATCTGCCTTCTGCAAACTGAAACAGTTAATAGCGCCCTCATTAATTTTAGGTTTACCAAACTATCATAAATGTTTTTTCCAAACTGTATATTGTAAGCAAGGTTATATGACATCAGTGTTAACACAGCAGCATGGGAACAAGCAACACCCTATCGCTTATTATTCATCACAATTGGACCCAGTGGCATGGTCTTTACCTCACTGTGTACAAGCAGTAGCTGCAGCTGCAATGGCAGTTAAGGCTTCGGCCTCAGTAGTTTTGTTCCACCCTCTCACATTGAGAGTGCCTCATGCAGTTGCGATTATTTTACTGCAAGAGAGGGTAGCATATCTTTCCCCTGCTATGCATCTTTCCTGTATGACTATATTGTTGAGCCAACCTCATATGACAATTGAACTATGTACGACTTTGAACCCTTCTACCTTGCTCCCAACCCCTGCAGATGGCACACCACACAGCTGCCTGCAGGTGATTGAGCAAAAGACACTGTCTAGAAAAGATCTCACGGATGTCCCCTTGGATGATGCTGAGGTGACATACTACGTGGATGGCTCGTGCAAAAGGGGTCCTGCAGGACAGAACCTAGTAGGATAATCAGTAGTTTCTGATACTGACATTATAGAAGCAAAATCTTTACCACACAATTTATCTGCACAGGCAGCAGAATTGATTGCCTTGACACGGGCATGTACCTTAGCAAAGGGTAAATGTGTGAACAGTTTTACTGACAGCCAGTATGCTTTTTCTACTGTACATGTTTTTGCACAACAGTGGAAAAATCGAGGAATGATAACATCTACTAGCAATCCAATCAATCATTCACAGTTTATTTTAGATCTTTTAGAATCTATTCAGTTACCTCAAAAAGTAGCTATTTGTAAATGCACAGCTCATACTAAGCAACAGGACAGGATTTCAAAAGGTAATGCGAGAGCTGATACAGCTGCAAAGCAGGCAGCTTCAGAAGTATTTCTTTTGAATGAGAAATTACAACCCTCTGAGATTTTAGACTTAGAAATGTTAAAGACAATGCAGACACTTGCTATGCAAGTTGAAAAACAAAGATGGGTAAAACGAGGAGCAATTCTCGAAAAAGGGCTGTACATCTCTAAAGAAGGAAAACCGATATTGCCATCTAATTTATTTAGATATGCAGCTTTGTTGAGCCATGGGCAGTGCCATGTCTCAACAGGCGGGATGTACAGCTGGTGAACCAAGTGTTCACGACATATGGATTCTTAAATTACTCTAAAAAATTCTGCTCGATGTGCCACGTTTCTAATAAACATCATGCACAAGGGCCGTTAAAGCCCAAGCAAGGGAGTTTCCCTACACCACCGTATCCATTTCATACTATCTGTATGGATTTTATAGAATTGAACAAATGTGAAAATAAGAAGTATTGTCTTGTCATTGTAGATATGTTTTCCAGATGGGTGGAAGCCTTGCCGACTAAAAATCCAGATGCTGCAACCGTGGCAAAAGTTCTTGTTAAAGAAATCATCCCTAGATTCGGCATTCTGGAAAGGATCTACAGTGACAATGGCACACATTTCGTAAACCAGACCATACAACAGTTAAGTAAACATTTTGGTATTTCTTTAAAAAATCATTGTGCATATCACCCACAATCTGCAGGGCTAGTAGAGAGGCATAATGGGATTTTAAAGAATAAGCTAAGGAAGTTAATAGTGAAAACACAGAGAAATTGGGTGTACTGTCTGCCCCTGGCACTGTTGAGCATGAGAACTGTTCCAAATGCAAAAGGATTGACTCCTTTTGAAAAACTATTTGGAAGGACTTATTATATACCTCAGTGGAAATCTCTCATGCCCGCAGACCAGGAAGCTAACAGTACACTAGCTGAGTATATGAGAAACCTGTTAAATTCTTAACATTTATTACAGTCAAATTCTGTTTCAGATAAAGAATGAATCAGACCGTCAGAAGTGGCAGTGCCCCCGGGTACCTGGATCTGGGTGAAGACAGTAAAGAAAAAGAACTGGGCGTCACCAAAGTGGGAAGGTCCATATCAAGTGCTTCTCTCGACACCCACTGCAGTCAAGATAGCGGAGCATGCCTCCTGGATCCACCTGATGCACTGCAAACTAGTGAAAAACTTTGAACTGGACAAAAATCTTGTCATATGCCAAGAGTAAAAATGATAGAGTCCAGAAGAAACAGGAATGCAGAACAACCCTTTCCTCAGAAGTATTGCATAATCATCCTGTTAACTGTACTAGTGACAATAATCTTTTTGTTGTGGCCTTTCCTTTTCTCAGCCACACAGACTGAACTGAATAAATGTGAAGCATTACTCATAGACTGGCATCCAAACTTTAACACTTACCAGGCAATTAAATATGTGTATGCTGAGACTTTTAATGTTTCGAATTGCTGGATTTGCACAGCTTTGCCAACAGGATACGGGGGGGGGGGGGGTTAGTAATGACTACAGTCCCCCTAGGGGTCATTGAGACCTGGGAAAACTTGATTTATGATACCTCAACCATTACATCACAAGATAAAATAGCATTGCACTTGTCTGTTCCACAAAAGGGAACTGTGTGTTTTTATATAAATTATACTGTTCAGGTGGGTTGGAGCAATTGCAATGTGACTGTTCCTTATAAATGTTGCACTAAAGGTAACGATGTAGATTTTTATTGTAATACAAATTATGATTCATTTCTTGGATTGATGCACAAAACAATTAATGAAGTAAAACATAATTCTGTTCTTTATAAGCAACTGTCTATAATTGATAGAAAAATGTTTCATGCAGGGCAAGTGTATATTCATAGCAAGGTTACTACTAAAGTAGAGGACTGTTATTTTGTGTGTGGCAGCATACGAATGGCTACCTGAGAATTGGTCCAGCAGTTGTTTTTTTGGGTTACCTGGTTCCAGCCATACAACACACTGCTGTTTTGCCTCGAGGAAAAATTTGAAATGTCTGAGAGGTCGTCAAGAAACCTGTAAATCCAGTGGGACAAATCGATGCACGTTGGAAAGACCATCGTTCTATAGGCAAAGGACTGACACAGATGGACTTGAGTGATAGCGTTATATCGTGGGCAGGCATATTACCAGCATATGGTGCAGTGAAATCAATCTGGGAGCTGAGAAAACTGTCGAAACTTCTCGAAGTAATGAGCAACGCAACATTTTCCACTCTCAAATTAGTGACTGATGAACTGAATGCCATGAGAACTGTAGTGCTTCAAAACCGCATGGGTCTCGACGGCACCCTAGCGGCGAGAGGTGGTACTTGAGCTTTAATCCAAGAAGAATGCTTTTCTTATATTCCAGACCATAAACACGAGATAGACAATCATCTTGAGGTAATTCAGCAAGTGTCGACCATGACCAAACCAGGCCAAAAACCACTGACGGACTTTTTCCAGAAATGGTTTGGGGGGTGGGTTACCATCCTAATGAACATCCTGATTGTCATTTGTGTAGGAATGCTCCTATTGGGAGTATGTGTTTGTTGTGGTATCGCCTGCATGAAAAGACTGATTAAAGACTTTATAGACATGCCAGTTTCTGAAACCTTATATCAAAGTACTGAGTTTGAAGAACTGTTAAAAGATTGAAAATGCTTTCATAAGTTTAAACTGAATGATTCTCTTAACTGCAAATCCTGAGTGGGAAGAGGTTAGGAGAAGAAAACAAACCATTTATGCTTATTTTGAAAGTAGAATAAACGTATTAATGGGGGGAAATGTCAGAAAAATATGTATTAATGTGTGTATTAGTAATATGCTTAGTGCATTTAGAGCTTGAAAAGTGTTAACACGTTTATTCTATTTCATACTGCATAAATCTGTACAAACTGCAGATGCTTTCTGACCTTATATTGTCAGCTAAAATCGTTGCTTGTGTGTGGAAATTTACTGAGAAGCAGATGATTTCTGCCTGTGTTAGGAAAATAATGAATAGAACAATACTACTTGTATAAATGTTATGAAACTTAGACAAGAAGTTCTGTTTGTGCTGTGAGAAAATACACAGCTGTAGAAGCTATAGATAATTAGAACAAAGCCTGCTTGAAAATATGAACTGCAATCAGTATCTGCTTGTATCTGAGTTAGAAATGTACCTTTAAATGTAACACTGCACAATAGAAGCCTGCAACGGGTTAGTGCCCACCAAGGCCAGGTTGTTTTTCTCTAAAGTTTCTCATAAATCTAGTCATGTCAGCAGAAAATCTGAGTAACATCTGCTGTAGAACAATACTGAAAGTTGTGTTTGATTACGTCAGCCATAGAAGGCCATGTCTTGTAAAACAGTATAAGAATAGCATGTTTCCTGTTAGTAGTTAGGCAAAATCCTGTATTTGCATGTTTTTGTCTCAATGCAGCAAGTTATTAAATGTGCCTTAACTGAACCTTATGTGTATTGTTCTTTGAAGTTTTTTCCTTTGACATTCTCTCTTGAAAAGAGGTAACAAACAGAGTCCTCTCCCTACTCCCTTAGGAGTCATGAGAATAATGCTACGACTCTAATTATATCCTTCTTTGGACTCACTGCTAAATAACATTTTACCTTCTAACTGAAAATTCCTAGCCACAGAACTCAATCAATTTAAAGAATACAAACAGCACAGGAGAAAAAAAATGTTGAAACATCTTAAAGACATGTACTAATTTTCCTGCTAGCAAGGCAATTCATAGAAGAGTGTAACAATCCTCTCCCCTACAATAAGCTTACTCTAGAATTTTAATTAAACAGCACGACTTGCAAGCTCAGAAATGCAAAGCATAATTATTGTAAAAATGTACATGTTCTTAGCCCCACAAATGCATTATAATGATACACTTTTGTACCAATAATTTTAATTTATAACTTTCTTCGTGTACACTCTTCTACTAGTAGTTTTGAAAACACACAAAACTGATTTTTAAAGACACACTTTTCTAAAAATTAAACAACAACATTATGGCACACTCTCACACTGGTCTAACAGCAGAGATATGTTTTCCCTCATGCTGGCATTCGCACATATGTACATTTCAGCAGCAAAAGTCATAGCAAAATATAGTTATTTGGAAAATGTCATTCAGGAAAAAACTAATTATCAATTCAGTATTACACTTTATAGTTCAATTATGTCTTAATAATTCTATATAAGCTCTGAAACAAATCATTATCTTAGAATCTATCCTGTAGAGCTTATAAGGCTTATTCTAATGGTGGGGGGGGGGCAATGTCTGCAGTTCTGAGGAAGATAAACACTATTGGTTACAGCTTTAGCTATTGTTCATTGGTTCTTTCATTTTCCCTATTTATTTTATATTGTCTGAAGTACAAATTGCAGCAGAATTGAAAGATGCATGCCATAGACACTGTCACTTTTATTTATTATTATTTATTTATTTACAATTGTTGACCGGGAAAGTCTGACTGGACGCAGGTCCATTTTCAGTGGAGGCCCGGAGAGAAAAGCTCCACAAATTAAAATATTACAAACATAGTTACAGATGAAAAACCTAATATAACCAAATTCATACAAATACTATCAGTAAATACCTTTGTACAGGTGCAGTGACTTGTGTGTAGTTCCATAAAGGGTAGAGCCCAACACCTAGTTCCCTGTAAGTAGCTCAAAGCAGTCCACAGTGGTGTTGCATTAGGTAGATTAGCAGACAGCTGCTGCAAATAGCTCAAATACTACTGTTAAGCAATGACTCCTTGCTGTGCTAATCATAGCTGCACCTAAACCCAGGTAATGTTTTTACCTAAACAGAATGCATATATGGCTAGACCATCCACCCTTTAACAGATAACTGTCTCAATAGACTGTAATTCTCTATTTTAAGTTCTGCAAATCTGCAGATCAGTTAATTTCTACATCACACTGCAAAAAAATGAAAAGTCAATCTACTTTTTCCTTTTTGTTGCCAGCCAGATAGCTTGAGGTATCCTTAAGCAGTGTAGCAACTACCTTATGCACACAGATAAGGAAGTCAGGTTAAACAGAAATAATTCTGTCTGTGAGTGTTGTGAAAATTTAAGAGATGTGGAAGTCTCACTCTTTCAAAAAAGTACAGATGTGAGCTTTGCACTAACTCACTACATGCTATTCATCCAACCATGACACATAATATAATGTCATTTTCCTGATACTGTAAAGAAATCCTTGCTTAATAGGTTCATAGGTTCATAGGAGATTACTAGGCTAATGGCTTGATGGCCCTTATAAGCCTAGCCAATATAACCTGATTTTAGCCAATATATGGCCTCTAGGGGCAGGAGGATGGCATGGATTTGTCCTTGTGCATCGAATATCTAACAGATTTCCACCATCCATAAGTGTCCTATACTCATAAGGATTAAGTTTCAGTAAAAAAAAAAAAAAATCTAAATCAGTCATTGTTCAGATAACGTCTAACCTGTAAGAAAGTCAGTGGGAGTAAACTGGTCTCAGTTCAGGTTCACCAGACCAGTCTTCAAAAATACAACTTTTTCACTGATTGGTGACTCCATAGTGAGACACACAGATTTCCCACTCACTCAGGTGACGGTCAGTTATGTTTCAGGTGCCAGGATCTCAGGCCCTTTGGAACCTTTCCCAGACAAATATAATTAGGACATGGTTGTCATGCAGGTGGGAGTGAATGACTCGGGTGGAAAATCCTGAGGAAGATGGACAGAGTCATATCTGAACTCTCTCTATGCATTTCACAATGTAGGAAGACTGTGCTACTGAGCAGAATCCTCCCTCCTCCATGCATGATGCTACAGTACCAAGAAGATACTTCAACAATTATATAAATAATTCACGTCAGTCTAGGAGATGCAGTATGTGTTAGCATTAAACGAGATGTCTGCCAGTTCTACTTGCTGTGTATAACACTGCTTCCTTCCTTACCCTCCCTCCTCCCTGTACTTGCATTTTGCAACCTTCTCTCCTCTACAATTTCAACAATTGGCTTAAGTACTGGTGTCATTCAAAGGGGATCCAATGCCTGTCAGCTTGGGATGATATGCTCGACAAGCCACGATGCTTCGCTAGGGACGGCTTGCACCTGTCACCCCTGGGCTTTCGGATATTGGCAAAGGCTCTTGCTACCCCCATAGTGCCTTTTTTAGGCAAGGCTCAAAAGACAAACCCACCTCCATAGGTATCACAAGGGATAAGAAACTAAGAGTAATGCTACTCAACGCCAGAAGTCTAAACCTCGAGATGCACGCACTGAAACTCTCCAGAGCATGGAGAACATCGATATCTGTGCAGTAACAGAAACCTGGTTCAGGGCTCCGAGAGCACCCCAGTACTACCAGGTTATACCTCATACCATGCTTTTCGCCCCTAAACTTGGACTGAACCACAAAAGGAGGGGAGTATCGATATTCATCAAAGATACCCACACCTCCAGGTTGGTGGCAAAGCACGAAGCATCAGAGACTATCCATGTGCAACTAACAGTGGGTAAAACTGCCTTCCAGTTTATAGCCTGCTACAGACCACCCTCCCAAACCCAGGAACCCCACTCGCCTTCCTGAGAACACTGGAAAATATGAAGGTCTCTCCAAACACCATTATATTGGGCGACTTCAACTACCCAAACATAGACTGGGAGCATTACTCTAGCTCCAACACCCTAGCCCAAAGGTTCCTAGAATTTATAAACTCAAATGCTATGGAACAACTTGTTACCACTCCCACAAGAGGGAAAACATACTGGACCTGATCATCACCAACATGGGGACTCTATGCTCCAGACCAGAAGTGTATCCCTCACTGGTAAGATCAGACCATAAACTAATCTCACTGGATATTCACATCCGACCCCACCCCTGCCCAGAAAACCACAGTGAAAAACTTCTAAAGCAAATTTCACACTCCTCAAAACTGAGGTGGAATCCTTCAAAGCCCCGGCCTGTGGAAAATACGCCCAGACCGCAGAATCCTTTATAAACGATTCTATGAACACCTTCAGGAATGCATGGATCATGCGATCCCAAATAAAACCAAGACCCAATCCTCCAAAGGCAGACGCCTGTCTGGTGGACCCCAGCCATAAACAAACTATACAATAGAAGGAGGAAGCTACTAAATGATAGAGCAAAATCCCAAAAAGGGAAGGCATCACTGATCAGTATTAGCAAAAAACCACGGGCACACATAAAATTGTCTAAGGCCAGCTTCGAGAGAAAAATTGCACAGGACACTAAGGATAATCACAAGGCTTTCTTTAGTTATGTTAGGAACCTGGGTGGTAATTCCCAGATATGCTCAGAATTAGTCCAAAATGAGAAAAAATACACCAAACCCACAGACATTGCCAACATCCTAGCTGACAGGTTCAGCGCAAACTTCTCCCCCCCTCCCCACCAAAAGGGCAAATATCTATCCCAGCAGAGTGCTGCCCCCCTGACATCTCAGATGCTCAGGTAAGAGCCGCCCTCTCCAAAGCAAAAAATACAGCATCAATGGGACCAGATGGTGTCCCGGGCGGCGTCCTACATGAACTCCAAGAAGAGCTAAACCCAAACATAAAACTACTGTTCAATCTCAGCCTTATTACAGGATATGTGCCCAAAGAGTGGCGTACAGCAACAGTGGTCCCTTTCCATAAAGGTGATGCCTCAATGGATCCTGGAAACTATCACCACATAAGCCTGACTAGCTTGGTCTGCAAAGCTATGGAAAGGATCATCATGGACCTCATAAATAAAGATATTGGGGACCTACAAACACTGGATCCTACCCAGTTCGGCTTTGTTAAGGGCAGATCCTGACTCTTAAACCTGGTTGATTTCTTTGAAACAGTCACCAAGGCCATTGACGAGGGGAAGGTGGTCCACACAGCCTACCTGGATCTCGCAAAAGCCTTCGATACAATACCCCACTCGGGCATTATAGATACGCTCACCAGCTTAAATATAAACCCCTATGTCACTAGATGGATTGCAAACAGGCTCAAGGACAGAACCCATATGGTTAGAATTGCTGGAGCCACTTCAGACTCCAAACCAGTTACAAGTGGTGTCCCACAAGGCTCAGTCCTGGGACCTCTCTTGTTCGGTATATATTTCTTGGAGGTACAGGCCAACACGGAAGGACTGTGGCTGACCAAGTTCACAGATGACCGCAAACTGGGTGCCATAATCGACTCTCCAGTCAACACAAGCATCCTCCAAAAGGGCCTCATAGAAACAGACAACTGGTGCCAGAGCCATGGCCTCAAGCTAAATGCCAAAAAGTGTATAGTCATCCCTTTGGCAAAACAAAGTGCTCACAAATTACCACATAGGTGGTAATCCATTAAGTACAGAAGAAGTAATTAGGGACCTGGGGACCCAAGTTGATAGCAATCTCTCATTTGACAACCACGTGGCCAAAGTGGTTAGAAAAACATTTTATATAGACCACCTAATCATGAAGGGATTCACATCTAGATCAGGGGACGTCATCGTGCCTCTTTACTCATCCCTCATCGGGCCCATAATTGAGTACAATGTCCCTTTTGGGATGTACCTTACCAGACACCTGCAGCAACTGGAAAGACCCCAAAAGTACCTCACCAAGAGGATCAAAGGGCTCAAACAGATGCCATATGCTGCCCGGTTAAAGAAACTCCAGCTCTACTCAGTGGCATACCGCCTGTTCAGAGGCGATCTGTGCCTGACGTATAAAGCCATGTCCAACCCGGAATTAATGGACATGCTGCACCTCAGAAAATCCAAATCCCATCGAGCTACGTGCTCGAGAGACTTGAACCTCAGCACTGAAATGAATAGGACATGCTGGAGGGACAGATTCATAACCCAGAGGCTCCCTTCACTCTGGAATAAAATCCCAGTCCAGGTTAGGCAGAGTCCCTCATTGACTCTTTTTAAGAGGAATCTTGATGAGTGGATGGGAGATCGTAGGTTTACCCTGGGTATCACTTCTGTGTCACTGTTAGACAGAGGCACAGTATACTAACCTCGAAAAAGGGCATAGCAAAATAAATTTAAAATGGGTGGCGAAAGCCAAACACATTCTGGCTAGGCTTATAAATGCCCTAGGGCAGATAGCCTAGTATGAACCTATGAACCTATGTAGTCTTCTTAAAAAATAAAAACCGTGTCCCTACAAAAAAAAAAAAAGTTTTTTGCTCCACCCCATCTTGCCATTATGCTGATCTTATGTGTGTTCATCTGCTTGCTCTTGCCTTTTACTAAAATTTCTATTCCTCCGTTCCTACCCATCTATATAGCTGCTGGTGAGTTATCAATCAGCAACTGTCCACCCTCAGCCACTTGCACTAGCCAGATAGCTGTGGACTGCACACAGCTCCACCCCAAAGATAAAGCAGAATAAATACAGCATCAAACCCTGAAAATCTGTACAGACTTGTCTTTTATTCAGTGTAGTGATGGACTGCACACACTCCCAGCCCAGTGACTACAGCAGAATAAATACTGCATCCAATCCTGTAAATGCATATAGATTTGTCTTTTATTCAGTATAATTGTGGACTGCAAACCCTCCCACCACAAAGAATACAGTAGATCAAGTACAGCATCCAACCTTACAAACACATGCAGACTTGCCTTTTATTCAGTATAAGAGGAATTTACTTGTTTCTGTTATCCTAGTCATGCTTTGTTGAAAAGGTAGCACATTTAATGTCTCTTCTCTCCTTGGCCAGTACTTAGTGGTTTGTTTTTTGGCTGTTATAAATAGAATCAAAAATAGCTTCCACTGCACATTAATCATTCCCTCCTCTTCCTTCTGCTACACCCTGCTCTTGCTGGCAGCCTGCACTTACTTAAATGCTCTTTTCAGCTACTGCTTTTCTTACCCACCCTCTTTGCCTATATAGTCAGTTATGTATTGGTTTGCTTCTTCCCTTTTCCATGCTGTGAAGGTTTCACTAACTAACAAACAAACAAATTCTACTTTCAGCATTAAATGTGGATAGCCTTAAAAGTAGCTAAGAAAAAGTTATTTTCTCAGTTTTTCAAGCTTTCTTTTTCCTGACTATCTTAGTCTACCATCTGTCTCACACACCTTTGTAGTTTGAATCCTCATAATACAATTAAATACCTTCTTTTACCTCAATAATTCAATAGAATTTTATTGTTCTTTATAATTTTCAGCCTTACACATATATTTTTTTCACCCACGGCAGCTGTATCACCTTCTTAGCATGCTCTTTTCACCCACACTATGCAAGGGTTCACTCTGCTCCCTTACCCTAGATCCTAGTCACACTATCCCCCGCTTCATCTAACCTTTTTGCCATTCTATCCCTCATCCCCACAAAAAAACGATGAACCAAATTCACTGAGGCATCCAACTGACCTAACTCCTTAACTGGTAAACTCATATCACAGGCCCACCTAACTGACTTCTTCCAATCTATTGTAACAAAAATAGCATTTAACTTCCACTGAGCTAACTCTGTCTAACCATAACGTACATATACTATTCTACTCTCACTAAGCATACTCACCATTGTCACATCCTACCATACTCCCCTGCCCCCATTACTCTATTTTCCCCAACTATATATGCCTAGTGTGAAAACACCCACCTATCAGCACCAAAACTGCACACAGTCTCTATCCTTTAGAGGTTCAGTGCTAACTTTAGCCCCCCTCTCACCCCAAAAAGGGACCATATCTATACAGGAAGAATGCAGAGTCCCTGTAGTCACAACTATGCAGGTAAAAGCTGCACTCTCTAAAGCCAAAAAGACATCATCCATGGGACCGGACAACATCCCAGGCTGCGTTTTACACGGACTTCAGAACGAACTGGCTCCCCACTTAAGCACCATGTTCAATAATAGCCTCGCATCAGGCTTTGTGCCCACTGAATGGTACACAGCAACAGTTATCCCACTCCACAAAGGGGGAGCCACCACTGATCCTGGGAACTATCGACCTATTAGCCTGATGAGCCTTGTCTGCATGGCCATGGAACGTATCATCATGGAACTCATAAACAAAGACATTGGTAACCTCCAAACTCTGGATCCCACCCAGTTCAGGTTTGTGAAAGGCAGATCATGCCCCCTAAACCTGATCAACTTCTTTGAGGCAGTCACCAAAGCTGTAGATGAGGGTAAGGTGGTTCACACAGCCTATCTTGACCTCACCAAGGCTTTCAACACCATCCCCCATTCTGGAATTATAGCTAAACTCACTAAACTAGGTATAAATCCCTATGTTACAAGATGGGTTACCAACTGGCTCACTGACAGAACCCACACTGTTAAAGTTGCAGACTCCAAATCTGACCTCAAAGCAGTGGCAAGTGGAGTACCACAGGGTTCTGTCCTGGGACCACTCCTGTATGGTATCCACTTCTCTGAAGTACAGGCTAACACAGAAGGCCTCTGGCTAATGAAGTTCACAGATGACTGCAAACTAAGAGCCATAGTCAAGTCCCCAAATGATGCGGACATCCTTCAGAAGGGCCTGGCTGAGATAGATGCCTGGTGTCAGAGCCATGGCCTCAAGCTCAATGCCAAAAAGTGCAGTGTCATCCCCTTTGGTAAAAACTCTTTACCCATGAACTATCACATAGGCAGCAGTCTACTTAACACTGAATGCGTGATAAGAGACCTTGGGACCCACGTGGACAGTAGTCTCTTCTTTGATAGTCACATCGCCACAGTAGTCAGGAAGTCCTTCTATGTGGTACACCTCATCATAAAAGGGTTCTCATCCAGGAAAAATGAGGTCATTGTTCCCCTCTGCTTAACACTCATTAGACCCATTATAGAGTACAATGCCCCTTTTGGAATGTACCTCACAAGACATCTGCAGCAGAGGATTACTGGCCTCAAACAAATGCCCTACACTGACCGCCTCAAAAAACTCCAGCTTTACTCCATAGCATATCGCCTACTCTGAGGTGATCTCTGCCTAACATATAAAGCTATGTCAAACCCAGAGCCGTTGGACATGTTACACCTAAAGAAATCCCAATCCCTCCAAGCTACATGCTCTGTGGACCTAAACCTTGTCACCACAATAAACAGGACATGCTGAAGGGATAGATTCCTGTCCCAGAGACTTCCCATACTCTGGAACAGGCTACCCATCTATGTCAAGCAAAGTTCTTCATTAGCACTCTTCAAGAAAAATCTTGATGAGTGGATGGGAAATAGGAAATACACCCCGTGGGTTACTTCTGTGTCTGCTCAACAGTGGCACAGGAAAATAACTTTCTTGGGTGGCGTAAGCCAGGGAACCTTGTTGGCTAGGCTTACATAGGCCCTTGGGCTGATAGCCTAGTACCTACCTATAAACACAGGTCCATGCCTCTCAGCCATACTGAATCCCTCAGTATTTCCACTTTGAGAGACAAAATAATAGGGTGCCACAAATTTCCAAGTGGCACCTTTAAATCCTGATTTCATTCTTTTGTTTTATTTTCATTTTTTAAGTTAATGTTGATGTCATCATTCATCGTTAGCGTATCCTGCAACATCATCAATAGGCAAGGGAATGAGTAATGACATTAGCATCATTGAGGAGGACGAGGAGGACTCACCTCTAATCTAGGACTTTTCAGCAACAATTCTAACAATGTCCCAGCTGTGCATGGAGCAGAATAATGCCACCTTGTACATCCCAAACATTGATTACTTAAGTTGATGTGATGCTTTTTGTCAGGTTAAGTCTAGTGCTAGTTTTCTATTGAGTTTCTGGGCTGTGTAGTTAGATTACACACTGCTTGTTTCCGCACATTTAGTTTTGTGTAGGTATTCATTTTCTGTATGTAAATGTCTTTGTCTACATCAAACGCCGCATCTCACCTTCTTGCATTTTTGAATGCATTATGGCCAAATCAAAGTTTTAAAACAGGACAATGATGTGGCTTTCTATGATATTGCTGAAATTATTAAATTTGTTCTGCTTCTACTGTTTTCTATTACAATTAGTTGGACAGAGCTATTGTGAAGCAGTCATGGGAGGTTAGACATTAATACCATTCAGCAGAAGCAAGTGCACTAGTAATTGTAAGGACTGTAGACTACAAAACAATAAAATGATACTCAATACATTTGTTATAGCTTAGCTTATATGGCATAGCTCTGAGCCAGTCTAGGACAAATCTGAACATAATCAGGGACTCTTTTCAAATATTAGCAGCATAGCTCTCAGCCTTCCACCTCTCATAAAGTGGAACAAACAGGCAAAATGTGGAACACTTACTGACAGCATAGCTCTCAAAATCAGGGACAAATCCAGACATAATCTGGGACATTTTTAAAACATTATTAATATTAACCAGCAATCTTGACAGAATAAGAAAATGTCAATGAATATATATATTTTCTGAAGTAAAAGAAGTCCGTCATTCTAATTATTGTCATTATTTATTAAGTGTAATTCACCACCTTTTCTCCAAAAGTCATCAATTATTAAGACGGGCAGAGCTAAAATACGAGTCAACATCAGAGACCAATGAGACGTGTATAACTTCAATCAGGAAGCTCAGAGGATGGATAAAACTTGTTACATTATACTTATAAAAAGTTATTTTGATAAATTAATATAATTCAGTTATTAGTTACTACCAATAACGGTTGAAAAACTTCTTAAACCTGATTGTGTGATAGTCTCAACTCCTAACACAAGAAATTCAGATAAAGCCTTATATAATGGGGGACAAAGACTCCAAAGTATGGACAGATTTTAAATATTGTTCTTATAAATAAAAAAAATGAGAACCAAACAAAAATTTAAAAACAAACCAAAGGATGAAGGAGATAGGTAAAATATAGGCAGCTACAAAAGATACATTAAATTTATTTCTAAGACACAGGTTAAGCGCTTTCATTTAGCTTGTAACACAGTCTTCATCAGAATAATACTAAATCAGGTATTGTTCTTATAAACTTAGAATGTCATTAGAATAATGGGTTTTCTGTTAGCTTGCATTTTCTGAAGGGTATAGTTTGCCAAAAATTTTAAGGGGCCAGACCAAAATTTTTTTTCCATACACCTGTATTGAATTATCATTTGTAAAATAGGCAAATTTGCATTTGCATACAATTAATCAAATTATAATTAACATAACAAACATTATACTTCATGTATTGCTATATATCATATAACCTAAACAACATTATTTAAATTAGTCAATTCCTGCCTCTTTTTTTAAGCAAGAAACATCTTTATTAAACCATCACTTACAACATTAGCAATCATACATTTAGATAAATGAAAACAAACCACACCGACACAATCCCAGTTTCAAGCATTTTACATCACAAATCATTCTGACACACTCCCCAGTTGCAAACATTATACATCACTTATAATCTACCCAATCTTTTTCAGTCAAACATTACATAGCTCATTTAAATCCTGCCACCTTTTAAACCTCATTCCCCCCTTGTATATATTGTTCCCACAATTCCAATTTTTTCCTACATAGTTTTCTCCTACTTTTTTTCTAAAGATCTCAATTACATTTATTTTATCTCTGTTACTATATTCACTACTTCTAGTATAGTTGGTTTAGATTTTCATTTCCATTTTCAAGCAATTGCTTTTTTTGGCAGACAACATAGTTAGACACAGCAAGGCCTTACCATGTCTAGGCAATTCTGATTCTGTATCATAGCTCAGAAAAATTATCTCCCTTGTTAGACCAATTTGCCCACCCAGCATCTCCGACAGTACGTTCAATAGGAGATCCTTAAATCCATCAATTCACTGCATTCCCAGAAAATATGTTCCCAATTACCTCTTTCTTCCCCATCTCACCTCCAACATTTCTTGTCTGCCTGAAGAAAAATTATCTGGACTCCTTGGGGTACAGAAATATCTCTGCAAACATTTCCAGGCAAAATTCCTAAATCTTGTTGCATATTTTGAAGAAATATATATATATATATATATATATATATATATCCTGCCATTGTCTCTGTGAATTGCTTTCTCTTCCCAAGCCTTTCTAACCTCCTCTGATTAATTCTTATAGTTGCTATGCAATATTTTATATGCTACACTAATTTTTCTTCTTTTATTGGAAGCTTCTGCTCTAGATTCTGCTGGTCTTTTGTTTAGGACCTCCTATTTCTTTCTTTTTGCCTATACTCTGATATCAATTCCTGATAGGGAAGGAAATCTCTAACCTGTAGTCCAAATAATTTATTGGCCTCTTCCCATTCTATTATCTTTCTATCTCTAGTTATTTACTCCCAATAGTTTGGTTCCTTTGCCAGTTTTCTCCAATAAATTCCAGCCAGCTTTTGCCTATTGTCTATATCACTAATTAAAGTCATCCCAATTAGCAGACTCTACTTTCTCCAATCCAGTGATGGCTTAGATCTTAGAATACTTTCTGCTACTTTATGGATATAATATTCTGTACGATTATTGTTATTCTCCTTGAAGGCCTGCATCCAAAATTTCAGTCTCTCCTTGTTTCTTGAGCTCCCCCCTGTTTCTTCATCATTCCTTTCCACTTTGAATTATAGCTCACTGCTTGTGCTATGTATAGCAGTCTTAACTGTGTAGCTCTGAAATCCCCCTTCAGATTGGGCAATCCCAAACCATCCGATTCTACTGGAAGAATTAGGTTATCCCACTTGACTCTTGCTGTCTTCCACTCCCAGATAAAGTCCTTCAGTTCTTTATTTATTGCTATCCATAACTTTTCCAGGGTTGATAAAAATATGCCTGACGTGTGGTAAGACTAAAGGGACTAAAAATATTTTAATTGCTTGTATCTTACTATCCATATCCATATAACAATGCTTCCGTTTTCTCAGTTCTCTTCCCACATATCCTTAACTACCACTCTAGAATAATTTTTAATCCATACTCCTAAATACTTAATTTTATCATGTTCCCATAAATATTGATATTCTTGAACCAATTCATGTTTGGGTACAAAATTTATTGGTATTGCCTTTGTTTTAGCTTCATTCATTTTGTATCCCAAAAAGATCTGAAACTGTCTCAAAATGTTCCAAAGCACTGTAATTTCTCTTTCTGGCTTTGCCAGGGAGGTTAGCATAATGCTTAAGGTGCTTACCTTACAAACACAAGGTGCAAGGTTTGATTCTCACATGTGATAAATGACTAAGCTTAGGTGGCCCACGAGGGCAGTTCGCCTAGTTTAATCAATGAACTAATGGTAGGGACGGAAGAATGCTAATGCTTAAAGTAATATCATCTGCAAATAAAGCCAGCTTTTCTTGACTACCATACCAATTATACCCTTGCGTCCCTTATTTTCTTTGCCAGTGCTTTAAATATAATGCAAATAATAAAGAGCAAGAGGATACCCCTGCATGGTTCCTCTGCTCAAGCAAAAATTATCAGAGATGACCCCACCCATTTTAATTTTCACCGCCAGTCCCCTCATATGTCCTCCTAATCAACCTTATAATTTTTTTCAGGAAATGCAAATGCTTTCATTGCCCTGCTCATAAAGTCTCAGCTTTGTCTAATGCTTTCTGTGCAAGACCCACCAACAACAATGATATTATCTTAGATTCTGCTTCCCTATGTTCTGTTAATGTTGTCAAATATTTGCCTCCCCTCCACAAAACCACATTGATCTATATTTATCAGGTTTGGAATTACTTTTGACATTTATTTAGCCGTTATAGATATGAACACGTTATAATCATGGTTTATTGGAGCAGACCAAAAATATGATGCAGAAATATAGTCATCCTTTGGAAATCTGGACATTTGAAAGCATGGAGGTATGATGCGTTCCTTTTGTTAGAATGTAGGTGTCCCACAATTCCATTGGAGTGGGTGGGGTTGATAATTATGCATGCAAATTTTACGTTAACCAGTGTCCAGATTTTTGGCCAGTTATACCTACTTCTCACAGGCTTTTGTCCATATGTTTGATGTTTCCAGGTTAAGAGGTATGGCTTGCATTTTCTGAAGGATATGAAGTCTGAAAATCAAATATACATCAATATTTAGTGACTTCAATTCTCTGTCGTTTGCCACAAATTTTAAGAGGAGCAGACCAAAAATATGATGCAAAAATCTGGTCATTCTGCAGACATCTAGACATATGAGAGTTCTGATGCTTTCCTTTTGTTAAAATATTGGTATCCCACAATTTCACTGGAGTGGGCGGGGTTACATAATTATGCATGTGCATTTTATGTTATTCAGTGTCCAGATGATTGACCAGTTGTACCTACTTTTCATGGGTCTTTGTCTGGATTTTTGATGTTCCCAGGCTGAGAGGTATACACAGGCCCTCTTTTCTTACAGCTACATCAAAGAGAACAACCAGGCCCACATATCAGTGTCAGACTTAAAACATAAATATAAAAAAATGGTACAACTTCTCTCACCACACTTCCAGTCTCCCACTTCAAATCAACGAAACACCATCTAACCCATCAGTGCCAACCATTACCAGCGGACAGTCCACTACTTCTTAGCACAACCTACTATAAATGCACATAAACCTCAGAAGCATTGACAAAAACATTCCAGATCTCCATGCATGCATTGCAGCACACAACCCAGGCATTCAAATTGTCACTGACAATTGGCTAAGACCAAACATTGATGATGAAGAAATTCTTCCCCCATGATAATAAATAATAGAGTAAACAAAAAAGTGGAGGAGTTGCTATACTTTTTAAAAACACACTAAACTTCACCATTGATTCACTCCAGGTCTCCCACACAGCAATAACTATTATCCTGCTATACTTAAACAAGCACAAAACTATTTGCATTGTTGTTGTAGAATAGTGTGTGTGTGTGTGTGTGTGTGTGTGTGTGTGTGTGTGCGTGTGTGTGTGTGTGTGTGTGTGTGTGTGTGTGTGTGTGTGTGTGTTGTACCCTCAAGAAGTGTTTCAAGGACAGCACATGCATATAAATGGCAAGTATGTGATAGCTTCAGGCAAATTTTGAGAGTGCAGCCAGACAGTGAGCATGTATGAGTGTGATAGCTATGTTTATGATTACCTAAGTTATTAAGCCTAAATCCTGATGTGTTTGTGCATAGTAAAGCTGCTTGAACAGAACCCACGGATGTTCATCTTTTTTATCCTGACCAGACGAGTGACATGGTATCACAACAGGGATTCTAGAGACTGCTTTTCAAAGCTACGAGGTGCAGAGTTAACAGTGAAGGTGAACTAAGTGAATTGAGTACAAAAAAAGGGTGATAAATGAATCAAAGGTAATAAAAACTTGCATAAACTATTTATTTTATAAAAAAGATAGAATGGAGCATTACAAGGACACAGAACACATTATTGAGCAAGCGAGAGGTACAAAAAAGTTTGTTAACTGAACAAAATATTTAAGATTAAGATATTTGATAAAACAATTATCAGGAAAGCACATAAGGGGTTTGGAATTACCTTGGAACTGCAAAATGAGCATGTTTAAAGTAAAACGAGTATGTTTAATGTAAAACGAGTATGTTTAAAGTAAAACGAGCATGTTTAAAGTAAAACGAGTATGTTTAATGTAAAACGAGTATGTTTAATGTAAAATGAGCATATTTAAAGTAAAACGAGCATGTTTAAAGTAAAATGAGTATGTTTAAAGTAAAACGAGTATGTTTAAAGTAAAACGAGTATGTTTAATGTAAAACGAGCATATTTAAAGTAAAATGAGCATGTTTAAAGTAAAACGAGTTTGTTTAAAGTAAAATGAGCATGTTTAAAGTAAAACGAGCATGTTTAAAGTAAAATGAGTATGTTTAATGTAAAATGAGCATGTTTAAAGTAAAATGAGCATGTTTAAAGTAAAACGAGTATGTTTAATGTAAAACGAGCATGTTTAAAGTAAAACGAGTATGTTTAAAGTAAAACAAGTATGTTTAATGTAAAACAAGCATGTTTAATGTAAAACAAGTATGTTTAATGTAAAACAAGCATGTTTAAAGTAAAACGAGCATGTTTAAAGTAAAACGAGTATGTTTAATGCAAAACGAGCATGTTTAAAGTAAAACGAGTATGTTTAAAGTAAAACAAGTATGTTTAATGTAAAACAAGTATGTTTAAAGTAAAATGAGCATGTTTAAAGTAAAATGAGTATGTTTAATGTAAAACGAGCATGTTTAAAGTAAAACAAGTATGTTTAAAGTAAAACAAGTATGTTTAATGTAAAACAAGTATGTTTAAAGTAAAATGAGCATGTTTAAAGTAAAACGAGTATGTTTAATGTAAAATGAGCATGTTTAAAGTAAAACGAGTATGTTTAAAGTAAAACGAGTATGCTTAAGAGTAAAATGAGCACAAGAAAAGTATAAAGGGCATGAAAAGAGATTAAACAAACAAAAATATATTAAAGGGCAAAAAGGGCACATTAATCATAAACAAAGCAAGGCGACTCAATGTTTTTTTTTAGAAAACTACTGTGTTTTAGCATAAACTACAGTTTCTCATTAATTACAGCTATTCAGGGCATAACTAGAGTTATTTGAAGTATGTAAAAGTGCATACAGTGTGTGCTTATTACTGTGGATTTATTCCAAAGAGTTTATTTGTGTGCAAAGTACAACTATTTCATAAAGTGAAGTCAGAATACAGCCATTTTGAAAATTTTCTTGTGCTGGGTGTGTCTACTCACAGAGTGTCACCATTACAGACTGTTTCTTGCACTGTAAAGAATTATTTCGCAAAGTACAGCCAAATTGCAATTACTTTGAAATTTTTTTACTCTGAGCTTCTTCTCCCCAGTTTATTCACACAGTGCTGTTATTTTGAATGTTTCTTACACTGATAAGAGGTGATTTCTTACAGTACAGTGATTTCAAAAGCATTCTTGTGTCCAGGAGACTTATTTTGCAAAGTTCAGTTATTCAGAGGCTTGTTGTGCTATCGGGCATGGTTACAAATACTGGCATAAATTTCTGGCATATGTATAAGTGTGCATGTTTGTGCAGTTACCAGTGGACTTGGGTTGCATTTGATGGCATGGCAGATGGATTTTGAAAACCATCACCACTTGTATTTGATCAGAATATTGCAGTAAATTGGAGAATATTTGAGGAAGAGTACAATATTTTTATACAAGCAGCTTATTCTGACAAAGATGCACTCACCAGGGCATTGATTTTGCTAAACCTAGTTGGCCATTGAAAGAGATCATTCCTTTGTGTATGCACCAGCAGTATATGAAGGAGAAGAGGAAAACTTCATATTGTTGTACAGGCCGAATCAAGGGAAGACCTCACATGTTTGAAATATAAATTTAGGGAAATGTGCAACCCCCAGACAAATATTACATTAGAGAGGCATTTGTTTTATTCAAGAGATCAAAGACCAGGAGAAACTTTTGCAGCTTATATTACTGACATGAGAAACAAAGCCAAAACATGCAGGTTTGGTGACTTAAAAGATGAGTTAATAAAGGACAGGCTTGTCTGTGGTATTAATAGTGCTGCAGTGATTTTGCAAGATTTTGCTTTGTGACAGTGATTTAACTCTGAGTAAAGTTATTGAGATTTGTCAAATCCATGAGGTTACAGAAAGGCACACAAGTATACTTGCAAGTGATAAGACCATGGTTTCAGCAGGCTCCAGAGCAAATTTAGACAGCATGCAACATGTAGCTAGCAGAAGCAGGTCTAAGCACATGGCAGCTTTAACCACTGCAAGTGTGGCAGGTAAAACCCGTAGTTTCAAACAAGTTCTAAGACTAGTTTAGTAAAAAGGACATGCTCAGTGCAGTACAAGGGTGAGTCAGCAAAACCCAAATCAAGCTTTATTGTTAACTGTCTCAACTGTGGCGCCAATCATGAGTTTAAAAGAGAAAAGTGCTTAACATTTGGTCAGCAATGCCACAAGTGTAAAAAATGGAACCATTTTCAAAAGCTTTGCAAATCAAGTAAACCTCATACAGTTATAAAGAAGGGTAACCTAAAAAAGCCAGTTGATCATATAGAGAGCTGCACCTCTACTTTCTACGTAGATGGCATAGCAGTAAGTGATAAAAGGGTTGATGTAATAGATTTGTTGGCAAAGAATGAAGTGTTTTGTACTGTCCAGATCAATGGTATATCCACCAAGCTCAAAATAGACACTGGTTCAAAGTGTAATGTTATGTCAGCAGGCACATTTGCTAAGGTGAGAGCTGCTGAGCAATGTAATTTGCCCAGTTGTGCAAAACGTGTTGCTTATGGAGGTGAAGAAATTCAAACCGAAGGCTCAGTAGTACTTTCATGTTATTTGGCTAGGAACTGCTTAGACCTTTGCAGTCATTATTGGGTCTCAGAGACAGTTTAAGAATGAATCTGCTTTCCTTTACCAAAGGAGTTCATCATATAAGCATATGTCCAAGTTTTTATTTTACTGAAGTTATTTTCTCAGAGTATGCTGATGTTTTTGATGACAAGTTAGGCAAAATTCCAGTTGTGTTTTCTATGAAGTTAAATGGAGAGGTCAGTCCAGTGGTCAGACCAGCAAGAAAGGTTCCAATAGCTATGCAGGATAAAGTCAAAGCTCAGTTGGATAAAATGGTGCAGCAAGGTGTAATTTGTCCAGTTACAGAGCCAACTGAATGGGTGTCGTCCACGGTAGCAGCCCACAAAAAAGGCTCGGACAAAATCAGAATATGCATTGACCCAAGAGATTTGAACAAAGCATTAAAGAGACCACATCATCCTATGAGTACAGTTGAGGAAATCGCAACCCTAATACCGAATGCCACTGTTTTTTCTGTCTTGGGTGCAAAACGTTTATTTTGGAAAGTGATGCTTGATCGCAAATCTTCACAACTGACTACTTTCAGTACCCCATTTGGAAGATATACATTCCTCAGGATGCCATTTGAATTAAATTCTGCAAGTGAAGTCTTTCAGCATGCAATGGAGCAAATTTTTTTGGGTTATTCTTGTGCCATAATAGTAGATGATTTATTTGTTGGCTGCAAGGGTGAAGCAGAGCATGACAGAAACCTTAGGAAAGTTATCGACATTGCACTTGAAGTGAACTTGAAGCTCAATCTTCTGAAGTGCAAATTCAGAATACCAGAAGTTACATATGTAGGTCATTTATTCATTAGCACTGGCTTGTGACCAGACCCTTCCAAACAAGCAGCCATTCTTGATATGCCAGCACCGGATAATGTTCAAGCCCTGCAATGTTTTCTTGGTATGGTCAACTATTTAGGCAGGTTTATACCAGATGTCAGTGAACTGATAGTGCCTTTGATAGAGCTAACATGCAAAAATGTTACATGGTATTAGTTGGAACAGCACCAGAGAGCATCTATATACCTTAAGCAGAAAATTGCCACCCCACCTGCATTAAAATACTATGATATCACTGTGATGCTTCAAAATTTGGTCTTGGTATAGTTATTCTTCAAGAAGGCAGACCAGTAGCCTATCCATCCAGAACTCTCACATAAACTGAAGTGCAATATGATCAAATTGAGAAAGAACTTTTGGCAATAGTATTTGCATGTTCAAAGTTTCATGATTATATTTATGGTAGAGATATTTAGACTGAAACTGATCACCAATCTCTAGTCACTATTTTAAAGAAGCCTATGCATTCCGCTGCACTGATATTACAATGAATTATGCTCAAACTGCAAAACTACAGATTCAAAATGGTCCATATAAAAGGCAAACTTCTTTATCTGGCTGATACCATATCCAAATCAGCCAGAAATACAATGGAACAGATTGATGCAGTGAATTTTGACTTTGATGTCTTGGATGTGCATACTTTTTTCTACCATGAGACTTGGTGAGCTGAGAGATCATACAAAGACTGATCCAGTTTTGCAAAAGCTCAGCCACTACATTAACGTATGATGGCCGTCAAAGCAATCTAGTGTACCACCTGAAGTGCAAACTTATTTTCTTTACAGAGATGAGATGTTGATGGAAGATGACATTATTTTCAAAGGTCTTAAAATTGTTGTTCCTGCTTCCATACAATGTGAATATATCCAGATTTTGCATTGTGGTCACCCAGGCTCCAAATCTACCAACAGGAGGGTGACAGGACTAGTATTTTGGCCTTCTCTAGCAAAAGACATTGATAAAGTACTTTCACCTTGTTCAGTATGCAATAGCACTAAACCACATTTGCAAAAAGAACCACTTCAGCTAAGTCAAGTTCCTGAACTACCTTGGTCAACAGTAGCCAGTGACACATTCAAGTGGAACAATCAGCATTATTTAGTGTTGGTAGACTTTTATTCAAACTGGTTTAAGATTGATTTACTACCTAATCTAACATTCACTGTCATCAGTTTTAAAATGTCATTTCTCAGTCCATGGGAGTCCACAGAAGCTTATCTCTGACAATGGTACCCAATTTACCAGTCAATTGTTTCAGAAATTTGCAAAAGAATGGGACTTTATACATGATACTAGTAGTCCAGAATACCCCAGTCAAACGGACTAGCTGAACGTGCAGTACAGGGTGCAAAACAATTATAGAGAAGTCAAAGCATGATAATGCTGATGTCTTTTTGACTTTACCTAATCTCAGAAACATACCCTGTGACAATATACTTGGCTCACCTGCTCAGAGTCTTCTATCTAGGCACACCAGAACAACATTGCTATCAATTCCAGTTTGTTGAGGCCTAAAGCTAAAAACAACAGAACGATCAAAGCCCAACTATTCAGAAAGCATCTTTCTAGGAGTTCAGCTATGATAAATTGAGCAGATTTCATTGTCCATTGAAAGAAGGAGAGACAGTGAGGAAGAGATTTTGACCAGACTGGCCAAGTCACAGGTGTATGTGCTGAGCTGAGAGCCTACTTCATAGAATCTGAGGATTGGAGTACAGGAGAAATCACAGACATCTTCTTCCTATATCATAATCGATATCGCTAAAGTGTTCCTGTGATACAGACTCTGGATCTCAGAGCAATCCAGATGATTTTCCTGTTGCAGAACGTGTTTTAACTTCTACTTCCATTCCTGATGATGTTCCTGATGTCCCCAAAGTTGACATTCAGCGACAGTACCAGTTGCTAGATCTAGATCTAATTTCTATGTCACATGATTTGGTTGTATTTCCAGACCGAGTTTTTAATACACAGCAACTTGGACATAATTGTCTACTTGTATTTAGTTCTGTATAACTGCATGACAAAGAACTATTGTGTATTAATTGCACATGAATTGGTGTTGTCAATAATGCATGACCAATAAAAGAGGGAGGATGTAGAATAGTGTATGTGTGCGTGCATGCATGTGTGTGTGTGTGTGTGTGTGTGTGTGTGTGTGTGTGTGTGTGTGTGTGTGTGTGTGTGTGCGCGTGTGTGTGTGTTGTACCTTTAAGAAGTATTTCATAGACAGAACATGCATATAAATAGCAATCACGCACTAGCTTCAGTGCCATTTTGACAGTGCAGCCAGAGAGTGAACATGTATAAGTGTGATAGCTAGTTTGTTTATCTAAGTTGAAGTTATTAAGCCTCAATCCTGATGTGTTTGTACATAATAAAGATGCTTGAACAGAACCAAATATTATGGAATCAAATTATCAAAGTACAAATGAGAATATATATATATATGATATATTCAAGTGCTCCAAGTTGTGATACCTAATCCTAGACTAGGCAATATAGTCAACCTCACTGAACATACTGTTGGTTCATGAATTGTATCCACAGTAGGCCAGTTCTGTATATTTTATGCTGAATTGACCATATATATAGCTATTGCTATATATATATTCCCCACAAACAACAACATTCCCAGTCTCAGAGACATCATTTAATGGTTTCCACGAATGTAAATAAATAAAGTATTATACTAATTTATTTGAAGTGAATATAGACTATTTACTTGTAATCACTGACCTACCCTCTCTGTTAACCTATTAAGTTTTACGCACATAATCACTTCAGCAACTAGAACTGACAAACACAGCAACAGTCACTCACTACTAGACTTGATCCTTACCACCTCATCCTCAAGAATAAACACCTTTGACTGTCTCCAAGACAAGATCAGTGACCATCTCTCTACATTTATTACAAGACAAACTAACCACACCTCAAAACATACAATATTAAAACAAGTGCATGAATGTTTCACTTTTAACACACACACCTTTATAAACTACCTCTTCCAATACAACTGGAATACTTTAAAAACCTCCCACTGCAAGATGCTATTAAACATTTCAATAACTCATTCCTTAGCATACCAATTGAGTTACCTCCCATAAGAACAAAAACAACCAAAACCAGCCCTGCTCCATGGCTCAACAAAGAAACCTAACAGCTCATGCTAAATAGAAACAAAGCCTGGCCAAATGTTTTTTCTCAAAAACATTTTTATTTTGTTTTCTTTATAAGCATACACAAATTTACATATAACAAATATAATAAAACAATAACAAAACTATTTACAATATTTACATTCATCCATGATAAGCAATCATTTTATCCATGAGAAGTTATCAATATGTTTTCAAAAGGTTTTCCAATTTTTGCCATGTTATTTTTTATGAGAAATGTTATGAGTTTTATAGCAAATGGTTTGCAGTTAATTTTGACAAACAACTTTTGCTAAATTAATAAAATCTTTAAACATCAAATCTTATTTGAAAGTAATAACTTTTCTGGCAATTGCAAGAATTGACCAGAGTAACTGAATTTGAGATTTAGGTATTACATTAGGTATAGGAACATTGAATAGGATTAGTGAGTTAGAAATATGACAGTTATTTGACCATAAAGCATTTACAAAATATCTGAAGTCTTTCCAGTATTGAGCAAGATTTCTACATTCAATGAACACGTGAACCCAATTGGCCTCTAGTAATTCACCATATTTCCAACATTTACTTTCCCTGTTTTTTAGTATAAGATTTATTTTATGTGGTGTATAGAAACTCCTATTCATAAATTTCCATGTATACAATCTCCAATATAATAATTTGGATTAATCAGATAATTGTTCTCCATTAATCTTTACATAGTAATTCCAAAAATCTGAGTCAAACTTTATAGTATCTTCTGTTAGTATCTTATAGGTAGGTGAGATACTTAATTTTTGATTATCTGTCTTTTCAAGACACCTAATTAAAATCTGAATCATACCTTTTATAGTTCAAGAAGCCTGGCCAGATTGTTGACAGTTTAGAAATCAATGTAAGCAACAGGAAAAAACAGAAAAAATTGCATTATTTTGCTTACTTCAAGACAAACATCACCACAACCCAAGCAATTCTGAACAACCTTAAAAGCCCTACTATCATCCAGTCAAACCACCACCCCATCTCCTACCACAAACAATGACACAGAACCCATAGCCACCCAATTCAACAAACACTTCAATCTGTCCTCTCTCTCTCTTTTAGAATCTAATCCACCCTCCCATCCCTCTATCCCCACCAACAATACTCACAATACACATTTCTTTTCTTTCCACCAAACACCTACCTCTCTATCAAAAATTACCTTAAAATAATGAAAACCACTCCACCAGCTGCTGATAAAGACACACCTAAGTATCTTACATTAGCTGCCGAAGTCCTGGCATAACCAGTTTCAATACTCCTAATAGAACTAACACAGAGAATTCTGTAACCACTATCTGCAAATAAAATCACACATAATGCAGATTCACAAACTGCAGTCCCATTGTAATTCTCTAATCTATGTCCAAAGTCCTAACTCCTAACTCATCTAATAAACAATAAACTACTCTCCCCAACACAACATGGTTTCTGACCATACCACAGCCCAACAACAGCTCTGCTTAGTTTCTCAGAAACCATAAATACCAAGAGAAACAATCCTAATATCCTCCCTGTTCCTTTATCTGTCTAATGCATTTGGGAGGGTGGCCTAATGGTTAAGGTGTTTGCCTTACAAACACAAAGTGCTAGGTTTCTCAGGATACAAGGGACTATTGCAAAATAATGGCTGAAGGGGCAGTTAGCTTAGTACTAATCTATAGTCTATAGACAGAGTATCCCGCTAACTCCTAATCAGTAAACTAGCTTCCTTATTGCTGTCTCATTCAGATGTTACTTGGTTCTTTAGCTATCTCTCCAACAGACAAGAGGCCATAAAACTGAAACAGTACTTATCCCCCTTCCTCACTGTTTCTGTCTGAGTGCCACAAGGGTCAATTCTAGGCCCAGCACTTTTTCAATATGTCAGTATTCAGACAACCTGCACAAAGTCAGTAAACCTGCCAGCTTAGTACAATATGCTGATGATGCCACCATCATCTGTTCAGCGTCAAGACTTCTACTACTTCAAGAAATATCTCAAAACTCCTTCACTTCCATAAAATTATGACTAAAGACTCATCAGCTAATCCTAAATGTGAAAAAACAAAACTGATGCTTTACACACCCAGACCTCTTTCAGCAATGTGTACACCCTTTAATATTACTTCAATAAATAACACCACCATGGAATCATAAACAAATACCAAACTACTACGAGTTATAATAGACAGTAACCTAATATCTGGCCTGCATATCACCCAGGCCATCAAGACAACTCATCAAAATTGGGCTTCCTCTACTGAAACAAACCTGACCTCAGAGAATCATCAGGAAGTTCCTTAGCATCATTCTCCCTTCTGGCTTCACCTCAATATGCACCACCCATATTAACCAATATTAATGCCACCCTATGAAATAAATTAAAAGCACAGTTTAACAAAATAGCCAAGTTTGCAACTAATGCATCCTACTCAACACACCACTGCCTATCGCTAAAGAAACTGAACTGGCTAGCACTACTTAATTGCCTTACATTGACTCAGCTTCAAATTTCCCACAAAATAATTTACAAAGCACACACATGGCCTTCTCTACCAAATGTTCTGAAGCACTACTCCCCATCTCATTACGTTTGCGTAGGTAATCAGAGCCTACAAATAACTTCTAAATCCTGCAATGCAGCTGGAGACTCACTATCTCGTCCTATTTCACCAGACAATCAAAGTCTCTGCCTATTCTGCTAAAACAGGACAGCTCTGCATCTAGCTTTAATCACAACCAAAAACAGCACCTACACTCCTCCTGGCTCTGTTCTTGTTCACACCCTGACTGATTGTCTCTCACTCTCTCTCATATCACTGGACTATCTCTAACTCCTAACTTTCCAGCTCTCCTATCTTATCCTGAAAATGAAAATAAATCCTATCAATATTTATAACTGCAAACTGCTTCTCATTGCTCCTTTGTACATGAAATTCATATAGTGCTGTGTATGTAAATGCAACCTCTTTATTACTGTATAGGTTTCCTAGAGAACTCAAATTGTATTAACCTCTGTCTTGTCTGTATTGCCAAATAGATGATTCTAAAACCTCATTTCTACTGTTAAGAAACTGAATATTTTTCTCTGTATATTCTTTGTAATTTTTGTAATTTTTTTGTAACTCTAATGGAGCTTTTCTCTCCAATTCTCAGCTGAAAATGGCCATGAGTTCCCAGTCTGACCATCCCAGTAAGCAAACGATAATAACATGACTTAGACATTGAGCAAAGAGTACATTTTCACCCTAATTAATGTTCTTCAGCAGAGTGCCATATAAAGGTAATGCCAGTAAAAATCAAGTTGAGTTGTTTACAGTAGCATTTTAGGCTGCCATGAAGTTGAAATAGAAAAAAGCAAATGTCCACCATTTTTACACTTATTAAACACAGCTTTGTTGTTTAGTTAGCATAAAATTGAAAAAAAAAAAAAAAAAAAAAACAAGAAATGTGTATGTGTGTGTGTGTGTGGGTGCATCTGTGCTCATCAGAGAGACAGTGCATAACCTAATAGAGAGGGACAGAGCAGAACATTCTAATGTCTTCTGACTCTGACAGTCAGTCCATCAGAACACATTCTTGAAAATCTTACTCAGTGCATTTCAAGAAGTTAAAACTACAGCAAACACCCCTCCTTCATGGAAATATTCTATCATCTCTCCCATCCTAAAACCAGATAAATAGCCCAACCTTTGCACATTGTTATAGACCAATTTCTTTGTTTAACATTAATTGCAAGATATTCATGTCTATCTTAGCAGACAGATTAAATAATATTCTTTCAATATTAATTCATGAAGACCAAACCGGGTTTATCAAAAACATAAAGGTAGAAGACAATATAATTAGATTACTACCCTTAATAGACTTAACAAACAAGAAAAAAATGAGCTTTCTATTTTAAGCCTTGATATAGATAAAGCTTTCAAAGTCCATAGCCTATGTAAAGATTGGATCTTATCTATCTACTCCTTTCAAAATATTAAGAGGTACTAAACAGGGGTACCACCTCTCCCCATTACTCTTTGCCCTTGCTATTGTGCCTCTTGTAAATTATGCTAGAAATAATGACATTGTTAAAGGATATAAAGTGTCAGACAAATTATCTCCCAAGATACAACTGTTTGATGATGACCTACTAATAATGTCCTAAATTCAATCACAACAAAACTCAGGCACTTCTAGTGAATAAAAATATTAATATGACACTTAGATCAAAAAGAAACATAAACTGGGAGGGCAAGCATATTAAATATCTAGGTATCGTTATTTAATCTAATTATAAAAAAATCACTCACATCTAATTACCAACAACTTATAAACTAAATTACTAGTCTAGACAGTTGGAACAGACTCTTCTTTACATTTGAAGACAGTCTAACTTTAATAAAAATGATACTGTTATCTAAAATCTTATTCATTTGGCCAGGCTCTAATAATTCACCCACCTGTGAAAATTAAACAGAAAATTAATAACTTATTACTCAACTTCTCTCTTCTCTGGCACACCACAAGCTGGGATGAAGGAGGCATATGGTTTTCAAATATTGATTTTTATTTAAACTCAGCATTTGTTAACATAGCTTTGCTTTGGAATGATACTTATACATCATATTAGAAAGCAACACATGAAACCTTACTTCTTAATAGTAATAGGACATTGCTTGAACCATATACTCAAATTCATACAAACATCTTTATATGGATTTTAAAAATATACATTCAAAGTCAAAGGTCAACACTTGTTCTCACACCTCTTTTAAACCAAATGTTGCTGTTGTTTATAAAGCTTATGTTTTCTAATCAGTAAAGAATTTATTATTACTTATGTTTCCTATGGCTTACACAAATGATTTTATGATATATTTTGATGCTCAGGCAATGTTAGAATTTAAGAAGGGTGACCTATTATATTGGAATCAACTTCTCTCAGATATATATATATATATATATATATATATATATATATATAGTTTGCAAAATTGTAATTGGCTGAACATCCAACCTTGTAAGGATTTTATACATACTAAGCTCATACCCTCATTAGAGGCATACAATAATAGTAACTTAAAAATCTTGGATTTTTTTCTCAACAATTATTAATTGCTCACCCAAATAGACTTCATACATATCTGTTATTTATAAAATTCTCAGAAATTATTTTTTTTTTGGAATTATTTAAGTACAGTTATTCTCATAAAAAAGATAAAAAATCATTGTTTACAGTTGGTGAAGGAATCCTCATCTTCACTGTTCTGGCATATATACACACATGGAAATGTTCACACAGATGTTTTTTCACCTCCCATAGACTAGCAATAATGTACAAGAAAGATCAAATGAAATGCTGGAGATGTGGACACCCTGATGCTGACTAGATACATATGGTTGTTAATTGCAAAATAATTTCCCCATTTTGGATAGACTTTGAATATCTTTGTAAAGCTGTATGGAATGACAACTGTATAATTTCTGACTCCCTTATCCTTTTCAATGTTCCTGTTCTTGAAGTCATTCCTAAAAAACAAACATTTTTACTATGGTCTATACTCTCTATAGCAAGGAAAATTGGTATTAAAATTGGAAATGACAATCTACTCCTGTCTTTAAAGTTGAGTTTATTCATCTTGTGAAATACATTTGTACAAATGAGATTGTTACTATAAAAGCAAGGACAAAAAACACAACTCATCATTTAATTGCTTGGACAAAATTGTCTAATCTGTTAGAGAAATATTAAGTGTTCTCCTATGTATATTGCTTTTTTCATTGTTATAGACATTATATATATATATATTTTTCTTTTTACTATACTGTTAAGTTATTGTGTTCTAAAATTAATAAAACATTTTGAAAAAAAAAGAACACATTCTATAAATCAAAAGAAGTATCAAACTCCAATGACTTGTATTACTTACTGACTTTAATCCTCAGTGATTTACCAGCAAGCCAAATACTGTATGAAGGACAGATCAGAGACATGCAGCAAAATCAGGGATATAAAGGTGGCATCAGGGGTAACAATGCCTTGGATTCTATGATATTTGTTTTCATTCATTTGCTTACAATGTAGTATCTGAGGTGTAATCCCTGAAAAAATTGGATGCAGCTGCTGTGTGTGTGTGTGTGTGTGTGTGTGTGTGTGTGTTTACATGTATATTTGTTTCTGTATTTGTTTTTATGTATAAGTGTGAGTCCATATGTGCTTCTCAATCTGTGTATGTATATATATATATATATATATATATATATATATATATATATATATATATATATATATATATTGTGTATGTGTATGTATTAAATACTTATGTAACTTAAATTTTAGATGTAAAGTATTCCCTCCAATAACAATTAATTATGCTACAGCAAGTTTGAAACATTAGACAGAGTAACTATTTTATATCCAAAATACATATGAGAAAGTATATTATAACGAAAAACATCAAATCCAAAACAATTTAACAGCTAGACCATTCTCTGACCATACTAATACCCTCTAGTGTGTGTTATTGGAGAAATAGAACCATTCCTGGGGTTCCAGATTTCCAGAGGCCCTCAACCTGTAGCAACACCCCTGGGTGGACATTATTTCCCCTTGTAATACACATTTGGCACTTTGTTGCAATGGCCTTTTATGGATCTCTTTTCATGTCAATACTACAGCTATGAGGTACTTCACTGAGAATATAAACATACAGAGCACTGTTTTTGCCACCTCCCTGAGGCTTTTACTTTGGTCATGTAACTAGCTAATAGCTGAGCTGCTATGGCAACATGATTATTACTACTAAAGCAGCCATAATGCTCCACCATACAGCCCTTTAAATGGCATAGTGGTGTTATGCTTGACATCATGCATACAAAATCAGCACTGCGCCTCACTGTGTACCCATTCTGTACTATTAGGAAGCCTGCAGAAGCATTCTAAATCTTTCTGAATAGCCCCCATGAGTTTATCCTCTAAATGGGAGTTTGGCATAATGGTTAAGGTGCTTACCTTACAGACACAAGGTGCAGGGTTTGATTCTCACAGGGGTTAATTGGCTAGGCTTAAAATGGCCCACAAGGGTAATTAGTCTAGTACTGACCTATGAAATGTGTCTAACCATTCTCTTACCTTTCAATTATGACATTTGTATGACCTCACTGTGTCTTCAAAACACCTGTAGGAAACACTTCAGTTTTGTTCTGAAATTAATTTTATATTGAAATGCAGTGACTCATCCCTTCTACAAGTAATCATGCATGCTCCAACATTCAGTCTGTTCTAGTGGTTGGTACTCCTTCACTATGTTATTTTTGAATCACATCACACTCCATTTTAATTGAATGCATTGTGAACTTAGACATGGCTATGATGCATACATGAATCCCTCATGCATTTTGGCATTTATTCACATCCATTAGTTAGTAATATACTATCTTCATGTGATTTGACTGTAAATATATTTTTTAACAGCAAATATTTTTACTCACCAAAGCAAGTGACCATGCCAGAGTGTCCATCGGTAATAAAACTATCCTTCCCATGGAACAGATCACAAAAGCTTAACTGGGATTCAGATGCATTGCATTTGATTTCACCATTAAAGAATCTCTCCTCTCTTTGTTCATTCTTTGGCATTCTCGCTATTGACTTAGGCTCACTGCATTCTAGCATGCGACAAGCCACCTTCCCAACATCTGTTGTGAGTTTTTCCTCATGCAAAAGGATCCAGGAATCATCAAGATTCAATATAATGTAAAATGAACATGGCTGATCTTCAATAACTTTTATTCTTTGTTTTCCTAGAAAACAACAGGCTTGTTAAATATTTAATAATTCAGTTACATTTTCAAATGATACTCAAGCATTTATGTCTGTAGAAATAAAACATTTGTAAATATGTACTATTTCAACACAATCAGGTTATTTCCCAGACCTTGATTCAGTCTTTGATTTGGAGAATAATCATAGAAAATGCCCTTGCTGCCACTTTGGTGGCAAGGAGGGTTAAAGCCCTGACAACAGCCAAGCTGATTTGGGTTTGATTAGCATCTCAGATGATAGACACAGTGACAGGAAGGAATGAGTCTGCCCATCCTGGGAGGGAGGATACTCAATATTTATACTCCCTAATGCAAGGCATAGTTCAAACAGGCAAATTGCCCCTGGAGATAGTTAAGGAACATGGGGCAGGGAAATGGAAAAATGGATAGGGAGTGTAAAAAAAAATTAGATGGAAGTAAAAATTTCCAAGCCCTCAGGATACCCTTAAGATCCATGATCTTTCCCAGCTAATACTGTTTCAGGTTGGTGGGGTAGGAGGATGGCTGCTAGACCCAGTATGGGGCTTTGCCAGTACTATGAGGTCTGAGGGAATGCAAAAAAATTCACCTGCCATAGTTTAAGGTTTAAGTCATTCACATTTCTGTATAATGATTCACCATCACCTTTCACTAATTCCTTACAAATTATAACTAAACATTCAATAGATGTACTTCCAAAAATACAGATGTTTGCACCCCAGTATGTTGTATAAAAGACATACAGGAAAAAAGTGCACAAGAGTTTATGCACCCCTCTACATCCCAAATCAGGGGCTTTGATCACTACCCCTAATCTGTAGATATACTGACTCTGAGGTCGCACATGCTAAATGTAAAAAGAAAAACTGTTTGAAAAACAACTCATCTTTTCTATTTTCTCAAGGTGGCTAACCTCAGAGTCACTGCAAGCACTAAAACCCAGCATGTTTGATAAATCAGTTCATGCACACAGTCCAGCTATACATCAAAATAGGCACATATTATTAAGTCTTTTTATTTTCTAATTCTTTTATTAAGTAATAATACTATCAAGGAAAACCAATAAGAATAAAAAAGTGACAACAGAACAGATAAATTAAAAGCTAAAACTGTACAATTTTAACAATAACTTACTATATACAGCGTATATACAATTTGTAAGCATTCTAAATTGATTTATTATTAAGACAGCCCACTGTTTGTGGATACAGAAGCTAGAAATGGACATGTTCTTTAATAGACTGGTGATCTAATAACTCGGAACTATTGAGGAAAAGGAAAATTAATGTAAAGAAGATTGAAAGATATGGGCATATGTATTAATACAAAAAAGGGAAAAGGAAACCTTAGTTTTTAATAAGTGATATAAGATATTGAATGCTGAAAATGTTAGTAAAATTAGGTTGGTAGTTAAGTAATATTATACAATGACCCCCCCCATTAAATATTCAAAAACGTGCATGTTGATTGGTCAGCGTGCATGTTGTAAATCAGAGTTATAGTAATGGAAAAAGGTCCGTTTGCCCAGACTTTTTCCATTACTATAACTCTTTTTTTTTATAGCAATGGAGAACGCAAGATCTCCATTGCTTCACACTGTCTCGCTATGTTAAACAAGTTTAACATAGTGAGACAGCTTTAAAAATACAACAGAGATTATCTGTTGCTTTTTTTAAAGCTGTCTCGCTATGTTAAACTCATTTAACATAGTGAAACAGTTTTTAAAAAGCAACAGAGATCTTGCTTTCTCCGTTGCTTTTTTCAAAACTGTCTTGCTATATTAAATGGGTTTAACATAGCCAGACAGCTTTAAAAAAGCAACGGATATGTTTTTTTAAAGCCATTTAACATAGCAAACAGTTTTAAAAGCAACGGAGATCTTGCTTTCTCACAGCTCTGGTGCATCAGAACTGCCGCGGATACCAGACAGCTGCAGAAGGGCAGGCATTATACAATGCCATTATTTAAGAAAAGCAATTATTTTTTTCTTAAATAGTAATGCTGGATTTACCCATGGTTGGCTTTGTTTGGATGACCAAACCACACCAACCGTGGGTAAATCCAGCATTACCCACACCCAGGCGTGGGTTATTGCTATATTATCCAGGATTATTGTCCAACTGAAAAGAGATGTTTTTTCTGTTATAAAGTACAATCTTAAAGACCTTGGCATATTTATTAGCCATTTCTTTGAGAGATATCCATGAAAGGTTTTTACAGTCAAACCATTTTGTGTAATGTATAATCTGATTAGCATAGAAATGATTGTTAAAATATATACATTTGTATATAGTGCCTTCTTAGGAGTAATATTGATGAGGGAAAAATTCTTTGTAATGATTTTCTCATTTAGGTCTAATTCAGTAATTCTGTTTTTAAATGAATTCTACAAATGTGTTATATATTTACAGCTCCAGAAAATAGAAATTAAATCCACATTTTCTGATCAACAGCTGCTGGTGAAACAGATGAGACTAAAGTAGTTAATTTGGATGGAGACCAGAAAACATACTTTAAAATCATGAACTGACTATAAACAATTTTAAAAGTAATACATTTAAAGTTGAATTTGATATATTTGCATAGTTCATTTATTCTTGGGGAGGGGATAATTTTTTTAACCAATAATTCGAGAATATGATGGTATTTTTAAACCTAAGAGACACAGCAAATTTATAGGAAATTCATATGTGTATTATTCATTAAGCAAAACCAGAGTTGATTTAATGTATTATTGTCTATAGATTATAAAATTATAAAATTACATTTTTATGTATTAAATATGAGATTTAAATTAGAATAGGGAATTATCCATTTGATAAATTCAAGGTTTCTCTTAATTTATTAGCTGTGAGTGGAGAAAGCTTTACAAAATCCTTGCTCAATTTGCCTTTTATTAGTAGAGGGGAATTTGGACAAGTGCATTTGTTTATTTAATTTGAAGTAAGGGTTCAAATTTATTGGTTGTGAGCTTTTGAATGAACTATTCAGATTTGACATATTTATTAAACTTTTCATAAGCTATATTTTCTTTGCAATAAAATCATGAATTTTTAGTACTTTAAGATCTTTATGTTGTAGAAAAGGAATGGTTTAGGGGTTACAGTAATAGGCTGATATGTTATTTTGCAATATTTTGGCCTGTTCTTAATAGTCTGGTGGCACTTGTAATTACATAGTCTAAGAAGTAATCAGGTAGTCCTAGATCTCCTTGTTTTCTAGGTACAATTAGTTTATCATAGGCTACTTTAGTTGATTTATGTGTCCAGATGGATCTGGATAGTGTTGAATTGATTTTGTTGAATATTTTTTGGGGAATGGGGTAAGATGTAGACATGACGTTGAATAATATTCTAGGTAATACATTCATTTGATTGCTGCAATTTTTAACGGGAAGGAAAGATTCAATATTTCACATATTGCCAAGTTATTGTAAATGTTAAGCCAAGTTTTTCCTGTTATTTTTTTAAAGTATATTGAGAGGTCTTTATTAAATACTATTCCTAAGTATTTCATGGATGGGGTTTATTGTAATGCCAGTATTATCAAAAGCCTTCAAATATAAGCACTGAGGGTTCACAGGTAGTTGATTTTCTTAATATTAAGTTTATAGTTAGAGAAGTCAGAGTAGGTATCAAGTTATTTAATGAATTTGAGGAGATCTGTTATAGGCTCTAGATGATTGCCACAGTTGAAGTGACACCCTGACTCTATGTGCAAAAATGAGAAAAAGGAGTTGTAAATGGATGTTAATAAAAATGAGAAATAAATGTAAATGTCATCAGTTAAAGTATTTAGTGACAGTTCATTATGTGTTGACAAACTGAAATTCAATGAATTGCAGGGTTCTCCCTGGGTTACTAATGACTTTTATTCTGCAGTCAAGGCAATGTTTCTTCAGTACCAGCATTCATACTGTGTAACTTTATGCATGTCACGTAACAAGATCAGTAACAATGAGGGACTCTAGCAAAGCAACAACTTGTTCTCGGTTTATTTAACCAACTCAAAAACTATTAACATGTCTATAATATAAACTGCAAATTAAATATCAAATTAAATTGTAAAGACAAATTAAATATATATCCATGACATATAAGACATATATACTTCAATGTATATGTATTCATTTCTGACAGCTGGTCCATTCATTTAGTCCCATAAACAGTATGTGTGAGGTATATACCAGAGTACTTACTATGCCAAATGTATGACACTCTGACAATGATGCTCAACTACAATACTCCATAACCTGTAATAGTCTGTCTGACTCTTAAACATCTATGGGTGAGTTCCAGACAGACAGTCCTACAGACAATGCTCACTTTGTGGTAGTAATAATGAAGTATGGGCATGTTAGGCGGTTTGTTCTAGGGGTGTGACTTATTAGAGATTATCAGGTTTCATTTAGATCATGTTTTCTGGGTAATGGTGAACATAATTCATTACAGAGGAGATTGCAGACAGTGTCTGCAAGTAAGTAGGTGATACTTTCAGTTATGGGAATAAAGATGGTATTAGATATAATGAGGCAATGGTGCATATCTTGATCAGAAAAGTTTATGAATCTGTGCAATGTATGCTTTGCTTTCTAAAGTAGATTGCTTGTATGTCTGTCACACAGTGTTATAAGTGGCAGTGTATATTCTAGTTGTGGATACACAATATTTTAACAACAACAATTACAAGTCCCACATCAGGTGATATACAAATTTATAGGTATGTTTTAAAATATTTACTACTTTGGAAATGATGATCTCTACATTATGGTTAAATGCCAATACAAGGTTAGGTGGATCATAAGAAGCTGTATTTTTACACTGGAGGTGTTTTGTAAGTTTCTGATAGTTGCATCTGATGGATTCTTGTTCATGTCTGAACAGTAAAAAAAGCATAGTGCTAGTTTGTTGATGTTGATAGGTAGTTTGTGGGAATGGTGCTAGCGACAGAGCTATAGGAGTTGATGCAGTGGTTGTTTTTCCAGTTCTTTGCAGTTATTGTTTGCCTTGGATAAAAAGATGCCATCTGTATATAACAGGATTTTGAAGTAAGGGATTGCAGTTGGTAATGTGTTTATGACTACAGAAAATAGAACAGGTCTAAAATTGACAGCTGTGGTGCTAGATACTGGATGATGGAGATAATGGTAAAAGTATATTAGACACAAGTGTTATCTGGTATGTTTGGTAGTTTTTGAACTAAGTTAGAACAGAATAAGCAAATTGATATGTTCATGTCTGGTAATTAGTTGCTCATGATCTACAAAATCAAAGGCCTGATATATGTTGACAAATATAGCAGACTCGTTAGCTTTCTCTAACTAATGCTTTAGAAGATGTAATCAGTAACTTATAGAGGGCAGCAAATGCATTGTAAGTTTCCCAAAAGCCTTGTTTAGTTTAGTATTGCTTAGGATTTCAGTATCCTTAATGAAATTTAGTACTTGTCTGTAAATTAATTTTTAAGCAATTTGCTTATTGCAGATAGTTTGGCTATAGGGTGAAAATGTTTTTGGACTTTTGAGGTGGGTGCTGTTGGAAGTGGTTCAATGGTTTCAGGTTATTATCCATTAAGTAACTGCCCAGTTGTAATTATAGGGCTATAAACAAAGTATGTGGGATTTGAAATTAATGAGGCAGTCTTTAAGAAAATAGGTACTGCCATTTAAGTACCCTTTGAAAGGAGGGTTATGAGTAGTTTAGATGTTGCTGTTCTTTTCGGCTTTTCCCAGTTAGGGGTCGCCACAGCGGAACTCCGGTCCGCTAAGGAGAAAAAGTGTTTGAGTATAAGGCCCGGGTACCTTTGTTCAGTGCCATTATATATCATATTCCCATTAATATCTGTTAAGAGAAAGTGTTGTCCCACAAAAACACATCTGGAAAAGTGCGAACCTTTGGAGATTTGGAACAGGAGTTTGTGTTTGTGTGTGTGTGTGTGTGTGTGCACATGTGTGTGTGTGTGTGTGTGTGTGTGTGTGTGTGTGTGTGTGTGTGTGTGTGTGTGTGTGTGTGTGTGTGTGTGTGTGTGTGTGTGTGTGTGTGTGTGTGTGTGTGTGTGTGTGTGTGTGTGTGTGTGTGTGTCAGTGTCATGCATCCCAAATTAGTTATGGTGTAAATGAATCAGTTGTAGTATACCTGAGCCATATGACCCCTGCTTTCCTTGTTTTCTTGACTGTTGACAGTCATTATATGAGCCATGTGCCTTGGGTATGATCCCTGCTTTCCTTGTTTTGATGACTGTTGACAGTCATTATATAAGCAGTGTTCCTTGGGTATGATCCCTGCTTTCCTTGTTTTGTTGACTGCAGACAGTCATTATATGAGCCATGTTCCTTGGGTATGATCCTTGCTTTCCTTGTTTTATTGACTCTGGACAGTCATTATATGAGCCATGTTCCTTGGGTATGATCTCTGCTTTCCTTGTTTTGGTGACTGTTGACAGTCATTATATGAGCCATGTTCCTTGGGTATGATCCCTGCTTTCCTTGTTTTGTTGACTGTTGACAGTCATTATATGAGCCATGTTCCTTGGGTATGATCCCTGTTTTCCTTTCTTGTTCATTGTTGACAGTCATTATATAAGTCATGTTCCTTGGGTATGATCCCTGCTTTCCTTGTTTTGTTGACTGTTGACAGTCATTATATGAGTCATGTTCCTTGGGTATGATCCCTGCTTTCCTTGTTTTGTTGACTGTTGACAGTCATTATATGAGCCATGTTCCTTGGGTATGATCCCTGCTTTCCTTGTTTTGTTGACTGTTGACAGTCATTATATGAGCCATGTTCCTTGGGTATGATCCCTGCTTTCCTTGTTTTATTGACTGTGGACAGTCATTATATGAGCCGTGTTCCTTGGGTATGATCCTTGCTTTCCTTGTTTTATTGACTGTGGACAGTCATTATATGAGCTGTGTTCCTTGGATATGATCCTTGCATTCCTTGTTTTATTGACTGTGGACAGTCATTATATGAGCTGTATTCCTTGGGTATGATCCTTGCATTCCTTGTTTTGCTGACTGTGGACAGTCATTATATGAGCCATGTTCCTTGGGTATGATCCCTGCTTTCCTTGTTTTGCTGACTGTGGACAGTCATTATATGAGCCATGTCCCTTGGGTGTAATCCCTGCTTTCCTTGTTTTGTTCACTTTTAACAGTCATTATATAAGTTATGTTCCTTGGGTATGATCCCTGCTTTCCTTGTTTTGGTGACTGTTGACAGTCATTATATGAGCCATGTTCCTTGGGTATGATCCCTGCTTTCCTTGTTTTGGTGACTGTTGACAGTCATTATATGAGCCATGTTCCTTGGGTATGATCCCTGCTTTCCTTGTTTTGTTGACTGTGGACAGTCATTATATGAGCCATGTTCCTTGGGTATGATCCCTGCTTTCCTTGCTTTGCTGACTGTGGACAGTCATTATATGAGCCATGTTCCTTGGGTATGATCCCTGCTTTCCTTGTTTTGTTGACTGTGGACAGTCATTATATGAGCTGTGTTCCTTGGGTATGATCTCTGCTTTCCTTGTTTTGTTGACTGTTGACAGTCATTATATGAGCCGTGTTCCTTGGGTATGATCCCTGCTTTCCTTGTTTTGTTCACTGTTGAGAATGTTTATTATCTGGCAGTGAATAAACTGCAAAGCAAAAAGTCTACAAGTATAATGTTAAAATATTAACTATGAATGTGTATTTTTAAGTTAACTTGATTTTTGCAGGTACATGGGTGCTGGGATACAGCAGTTTATTTTGTACTTAGTGCAGATGAGACGTTAACTACAAGCTGTTTATGAGATGCTCCCTTGTAGTGCAGCATTTGTCTAGTGTGAGTCTGACCAAGTCACTTCACTAAAGTGTGCTCCTGGGCTGCCATTGAAAAAAAGACACTTTTGTTGAATAGGCTGTCCCAAGCTGTTAGCGAATTCATTATACATATATATAGTCTTTTGAATTCTTGCACCATTCAGAAAGCTGCTAATTAGTGCTTCACTATATGAGGATTCAGATAAAAAAAGTCTTTGTCCCCATGTGGTATTTGCAACTATCTCTGGATTTTTGGTATTACAAGATCCATCCACCATGGCCTTTTAACCAGATTCAGTAACACCTTTATTATCGAGACTTAAGACAAGGGATTTATACTGCTTGTTTTTCTCAAAAGATTGAAACAAGGCTTGCAAGGAAACAAGCACGTGGTCTTTAAGCACCATATGTAGCTCGCTGTTGAGCCTGTATAAGCCCTGGAGCTTTCTCTATTGGTGATTACTTAAATGAAATCTGGATCACTACTGCTAGATGCAAGCAAATGATTGACATGGTGCTTCCCAGTGGAAAGAAAGGTATATTGGCTATAAGCAAGATGGAGTATGGAGTATGGGGTATGAACCAGAAGTCAACCAGCCCCCTTTCCCATTGCCTAAATAACCACTCTAGGTGACATAATGTGTCTGACTGAGTCTGACATACTTTTAATATCTCCTGCTAGGAATGTCTTATGCCCTTCTTTTTTACATTACTCTATAGACAGCAAATATCTCAGTATAAAGCTGAAGAGAATTTTCATATTCCCTATTGCTGTTGGGCCATGTGGTGTCCTGTAAACTGTTCACAGTCCTCTATCTACCCTCTTTTACTTTTACAGACTCAGTTAACTTATAACAAAATGAGTTTTTCACTAAAATAGCCATGCTTGCTTTTGATTTGTCACACAAATTATAAACACAATCTCATTTTTAAAATTCTGCCATGATTGCCTGAGATTGCATTCCTGGAAAGAAAGGACAGTGGCTTTATTTATTTATTTACAAACATGACTTAAATATCTTCTGTTTGTTATGGAGTTCAAATCCTATACTTGTATATAAAGGCAGCCTAATTTAATTTAATTTAATTTAATTTCACCAGTTGTAAATCTGTTAACATCATAAGGGCATTAGAGATTATATTTAGGCAGAGTCTTTCACAGATTTCACATTATTGCTGTTTTTTCATGCTTTGATTTGTCTATGAAAGTCTCAATCTCCTTCGATGTCCACAAATTCCATGTCTTCTATGTTATGTAGGGGAACTCTGCACTGACGTTCCATCACACCCAACTCATCTAACAGCCCTACAACTTCCACTGTCTTCACCACTGCAGAAACATTTAATCCTGTGTGGGAAATGACACTATAAATGCTGCATGTCTTGTGGCTTTTCTGACTCTTCTTGAGATCCCAACAGGCCAGCCAACAGCAGTTAGAGAACATGACAACAGTTTTATTTTTGAGAATGTGATGGTTCTCTCATTTTCCATTATTTCAAAAACCACTTTTCTCTCATGAAAGCTAGAGTTAGGTGATGAAACATGAAGTTTTTGTTCTGATATATGATATAAGATCAGCTAGAAGATTTAAAAATAGCAGTAAGATCGTTTCAAAAACAAGGGGAGATAATGGAGACCATGGCCCATCTCTACCAGATGGTATTTAGTTCAAAGTCCTGCTGCAGATGAACTTGGTGTCCCATAAAAATAACTATTAGCTTCCCTTCCCTGGCATTCTGCTACACTTAATCCTTATCTGTCCAGCTTAAGAATGTAAAAAATATCTGTCTCGTTGATGTGCACTTCACGCCAGGTGGATGCAGCAAATAATGTGCCCTTTCAATGGTAATAGGGTGGGAAGGGCTAGGATTAGTCCCTTATGGAATAACCATAGACTCCCACCTAAAATTTGATAGTCATCTCAACTTAACTATTAAAAAAGTACATGCCAAACTGGGATCACTCTACTGTATCAAACCATTCTTACCAACAACACAAGATCAGCCATTGCTCGCTCCCATCTTCTATCCACTCTACTCTATGCATCTCCCATTCTGACTAATCTCAATAAAACTGAACTAAGCAAAATGGAAGCCTGCTATAACAGAATTGCCTACTTTGCTGCAAATTGCTCATATAGAACTCATCACTGTACTGCTTTGAGCAACCTCCACTGTCTTGAACTGCCCAACCTCCTAACCTACAATCACCTCTGCCACTGTCATTCTATCTATTACCTCCACAATAAGTGTCCTGCCCTCAAATACCTAGTACATCACTCAGCCAAAAGGCCTCTTAGATCATCAAGCAAACTACTACTAGACGTCACCAACAGCTACAATAACTTTGGAGATGCACTATATAGTAGTTCAGTGGCTAAAAAATGGAACTCTCTCCCCACTAGCATACAAAAAACATTGTCCAAAGCCTCCTTTAAAAACCTCATTAGGCAACATCTCAAGCAAAGTTGGCAGTGCCATGGTTGCTCCCCAGGCTAGTGAAAGCAGATAAGGTACACATACTAAACCTAGAGTACTTGATAATAGTTTTCACTCTTACTCACAAACACTGGCTAATGTACAATGTATGTACTGTACCTGTGTACTATGTATGTATTCTACCTATGTTCCAAATTTCAGCTATACACCACAAATCTATTAATTACCTTTATTTTTAAATGAATATTTTCTTGTTTGCTCTCTCTACTGTAACTGTTGATGTGATGCATACCACTGTATAAACATGTCTATTGTAATTTGTGTGTATACTGTTCATGTCTAAATATCTAAATATATCTGTAATTTTTATATGTGCAGCTTTTCTCCCCAGGCCTCTGCTGAAAAAGGGCCTTTTCGGCAAAGTCAGACACCCCGATTAACAAACGTAAAATAAAAATAATAAAAATAAAATTTAAATGTTCGTCTATAATGGCTGACAATTCACCACTGTCTAGTTCCTCAGATAATCCGGATTGCAAAAAGTTGCATCTCCCCTACCGATGTTCCAACTCCTCTACCGATGTTCCATCTCTTCTACAGATGTTGCACCTCCCCTACTGATGCTGCATCTCCTCTGCAGATGTTACATCTCGTCTACCATCATTTCATCTCTTATACTAAATTCATAGCTGCTCTATTTTGCCCCCCAGCTTGATGGCTTTGTTATCTATCTGAAGTAGTAATACCTCGTCTTCTTCAGACCAAAGAAACTGTGTGACAACTGATCTCTGAGGTGCAGTGAATTTTTGGGTGCACTATTTAATAGCATTCCAACTCCAATTTCAGTCTTTATTTTCATTTCTGCTCAACTGCTCCAATTTGTCCTTAGATGATACCACTTTGTGCATTTTCATTTACTTAATTGTAGGTTCAATGAGAAAAACAGAAGCTTGATTTACTCAAAATCATACCTCTCAACTGTAGAGATTTTCACAGATTGTCCAGATTTTGGCCTCATATTTTGAGCTGTTTTTCACAAAATTGTGGTTTTCTGGCAAATTAGTGGTAAATTATTAAAGATTGAAGTTCAAAAATGATGGCAGACATTTGTGTTTCAGACAATATCCTTCAGAAAATTCATGCTAAAGCAAAACTTGTCAATCTATCAACTTTATCAGAGTGTGTGTGCATGTGTGTGTGTGTGTGTGTGTGTGTGTGTGTGTGTGTGTGTGTGTGTGTGTGTGTGTGTGTGTGTGTATGTGTGTACAATATTTAAAAATTGTTCCTGTTTTTGGGCCTTTGTCCCACTTTTATTTATGGCTTAGTCCTCATTTCATGTGCTAGGAGGTTGAGAGGTGTGCTCAAAATGGAGCCAGAAGATTAATAGCAGAGTGCGCTGGAAGCCCACAGTCATTTTAAAAGCTAGTACCATGTAAACTGGTTGATTAATAAGACAAAGAACTGACTCTGGCCTAATATTTCTACTGCATTTTTTATCTGAAGGGCTAGAGTTGTTCTACAGCCATCATACAGTATGACTGCCATTCCATTCCATTTTTGAGGAAGAAATGAAAGAGCAGGGAGTGGACCTGGGTAATGTGAATAGTTTGGTCATACCTCTCAACCTCTTAGTGCAAGAAATATGGACAAAACCATAAAAGATGGGGGGACAAAGGCCCAAAAATATGAACATTTTTTTAAATATGGCTCTTACAAACCTGGAAAGTTGATAGAATAACACGTTTTATACTAACATGGATTTTCTGAAGGCTATAAAGTCTGAAACTCATATGTCTATCATTATTTTCTGACTTCAGTTCTCAATGGTTTGCCAGTGATTCACCAGAAAAACAAAATTTTATGAGGAACATGCCAAAAATATTAGGTAAAAATCTGTACATACTGTGAAAATCTGGACAGCTTAGAGATATGAGTTTGGTCACAACATTTGTGCCCTGTAATATGGGATATGTGTTCCTCACAAAAAGTTGCAACTGCTTACAGGAATGTTTCCAATACTCAGTTGGAACTTGGTTCAAGTAACAAGCACTGAACTCCATGTTTCTGGCTTTCTTGTTCATAGCCAGCCACCAGAGATTTACGTATATGAGCACCAAGGCTACTGCAGTTACCCTTTCCTGGCAGAGCTGCTCTTGAGTTCTCAGCAAAAAGTTGAGGGTTTTTGCAATCAAATTTCAATGACTCTGCAGTGCTAAATTGTTACCAGGTAAAATATTTACCTTATTCTCCCCTCTGTTTCCAAATGAAAAGTTCAAAACCATCAGTGTTAAGTGTATTACAGTAACACTGATGTGGCACTGTAGTTTTGTGTTTGTGCATGTCTGTCTGCATTTACTTAAAACACTTAACAGGATTTTTTCTTAATTTGATCTTTATTTAAGATGGGAATGCACATTTTTCTCAAATAAGATACTTAAAACCCAACAAGCTAGTTCAAAGCATTTACCTTAGTTCTTACAAAGCATACATAAATCAATGTGTTGGCAGATTATAAAAAGGGGTGGAAAAAATTATAAGCAGTGCCCTAAAGAGGGTAAATTTACACATTAGGCCTCTGACTGTCCTCAGCAGCATGAATTTATGGATCTAAGGCATCGAATGGCAACTGATCAAGCACAACTTGATCAGCAGTCAATCAAAAAAAAAAAAAAAAGACAAACATATTTTGATGCTTGCAGAGGGACATGCCACCCATCACCTGCCACCTGCTAATTATTTATAGTAACTCCAACATCACATTGCAGTGGGGAAAGGGAAGAATATACCACAATTTTGCACAAAACAACTACAGACACATACTATCAATTGATTTTCAGTAAGCTGTACTGGCATTTTTCCAGGTTTAACAAGTTGCCATTCGACATCTTGTTTGGAAATGAGGTTTGGTAACAAACCAAGTTGTCCTGGGACATCTTCAAAGGGGTCAGGCTGATATATTAATGGGAGTTAGGTGGGTTGGGGAGGTGAAAGGGTTAAATGGAGGGACAGATGATTGAGAGGAAGTGAGATAAGGGTGGGGAGGGGCTTAAGGGGTTTAGACAAGTGTTGCTGGGTAAGTAATCACATTTTGGGGTGAACTTGCTAATTGCAGATTTATGTCCTTGATGACCAGGGGGTACCTTGGTGTTGAGGTAGGTCTTGGGTTGTAAGGGTTGAGCATGAGAATGTGAGTAAATAAAAAAAAAAAAAATAATAATAATAATAATAATGTATTAAATGTTGTGGGTAGATTTGAAGGGTTAGGCTTTGGAACATGGTCCGGTTTGATTTGAAGGGTTAGGCTTTGGGACATACTCCTGTTTGATTTGAAGGGTCAGGCTTTGGGACAGGGTACTGTTTGCTTTGTTGTTTTTCTGGTAGAGAGTTAATGCTGGGTAGAGCTGTGCAGCTTTGTTGGAGTTTGCAGGTTTTTTTTTTTTTTTGACAAGCCAGTGAGTGATGGCTGTTACCATCGATGCTTGTTCATGGGCTTTTCAAGCCAATGAGTTATAGCTGTACAGCTTCCTCGATGCTTGTTTGTGGGCTTTCAGGCCAGGGAGTGATGTCAGATACAGCTTCAGCGATACGCGTTCATGAGTGGCAGGGAGTGAAGGCCTTTACAACTGGCTTGACTGCTTTATTACTGCTTTATTATTTGTTTGGGGAAATCATCACATCTCCTATGATGCCCTGATGATAAGAAGTTGTGAATGATTTTATAGGATGTTTCGCTGTTCCATCATGATTCGTGGTTGCATACTAGAATATCTGCCCTGAAAGGAAAATTTTGAGCGTGGCTGGTGTCCCAAGGTCGGAGGCAAACCCTATATCTTAGGTATCTGAGGTGAAGGCTTTGTTAAAGGTAGTTGGTTTGGGGGTCATTGGTGGCTGAGTCGGTGGAACTGAGAATGTTGAGGTGGGAGCAGTCTGTCACTGCGGTTGTGGTGGTTGGTAATGGCGTGAAACCCCCTCCCTCCCCCTCAGTCTTAGTCACTGTTCTACACTCTGGTATGATGGTAGGAAGGTGCAGAACCATTTCATGGGCTTACAGCTCTCTGGGATCCCTAGCTTGCACATGCGTGGTTGTGGCTCTAGTGATTGGTGAGTCTTAATTCAGACATGCCAGCTTGAGAATTTTGCCAGGAAATTTGTCGGTAGATGGAGACAGAGTGTAGAAACGTAATGCAAGAGAAGGGTCAGTACCAATTCAAGAAAGGCAGTGTAATAATGATCTAGGTGATGTGGCATAAGTTGAGACACTGTAATAGTTACAGAGGAATGATGTAACAAGTCCTAAACCGAAGCAGTTACATTGGGCTTCTGCGTGTAGATAGGCTGTAAACTGTGATCTGGATTTTAGGAAAGTAAGACATTAGATGTTGAAGTTCTACAATATGAAGACATAACTTAAGTTATATCAATAGGGAGTTGCAGGTCTACATAGCTTCCCAGGGCTGCAATCTGAAAATAGCTTCCATCACACTATCAACATTTAAAGTTGCTTAAAGTAGGCAGATGTCACGGCATCATGAAACTGGCCATGCATGCAGGTGTCTGTTTGTTATAGACTTTTAGCTTTACCAATGAATGTGTCTGTTTTTAAATATAAATGAGGTTGGAAACAAACAGATAGGACAAAGAGTTTAGGGTTGTGTTGCCTATATATGTGATGTGACAGTTGTAACAGAACCTAAGGAGTGAATGAAAGAAGCCATGCAGGTTACACTTAGTTTTAGGAAAAGCTAGGTTATGGTTATGTAAAAAGTTGTGATGATTGCATATGGATTGGTTATCTCCAGATTTTTAAACCCAACAATATGTGAATTGTAAACCTAAAATTTACTGTTGGAAAACTAGGAACAACATCTTAAATGAGTACATTGGTTTATGTTTAGCATTACTTCTTGATAAAAATTATACACTGCTAATAATAGCAGACTTGCTGACTGGTAAAAAGATGCCACGGACTATTCTTTCAGTCTATATATGCTAGGTGTTTACAGTGAAGAAGAAACACATGTATTTATAAATGGTTCAAATTCTCAACCACACATTCACCGATGTTCAAGGAAAAGTAGTCACTGAAATATTTGGTTCCTAGTTTGGTATTACAGAAGTACCATTAAACCTGTTATGTTATTTAACTTCTTGGCAAGAGTAAATTATACAAAGTTGTCCCTATTTTCAAGCCTTTCTTAGGTTCATAGGTTCATAGGTTTATACTAGGCTAACTGCCCTAGGGCATTTATAAGCCTAGCCCAAAGTTATGTGGCTTACGCTGCCCCTTATGTTAGAAATACTGTGCCCATTAGTTTGTTGTGCCTCTGTCCAGTAGTGACACAGAGATGATTCCACGATCTCCCATCCACCGGTCAAGATTTCTCTTGAACAGAGCCAGCAAGGTGCTCTGCCTCACATGGACCGGGATTTTATCCCACAGCATGGGGAGTCTCTGGGTGATAAATCTATCCCTCCAGCACGTCCTATTTATATCCGTGCTAAGGTTTAAGTCTCTTGCTCTTGTGGTTTTGGTGGTTTGGATTTTTTGAGGTGGAGCATGTCCATTAATTCCGGGTTGGTCATGGCCTTGTATGTCAGGCACAGGTCACCTCTGAGCAGATGGTATGCAACTGAATAGAGTTGGAGTTTCTTCAGTCTGGCAGCATATGACAGGTTTTGGAGTCCCTTTATCCTTTTAGTGAGGAACTTTTGGGGTCTCTCCAATTGCTGCAGGTGTCGGGTGAGATACATCCCGAATGGGGCATTGTACTCGATCATTGGTCTGATAAGTGAAGAGTACAGGGGAACAATGACCTCACTTGATCTGGATGTGAATCCCTTCATGATCAGGTGGGCAATGTAGAAGGTCTTAACCACTGTGAGCATCAAGCCACTGTCAACCTGGGTCCCCAGGTCCCCGATAACCTCTTCTGTGCTTAGTGGGTTGCCACCTATATGGTAGCTTGGGGTTACCTTGTTTTTCCTGAAGGGTATGACTATACACCTTTTTGCATTTAACTTCAGGCCATGGCTCTGGCACCAGCTATCATTTTCCTTGAGACCCCTCTGAAGGATGTCTGTGTCCGATGTACTATCCACTATGGCACCCAGTTTGCAGTCATCTGCAAACTTTGTCAGCCATAGTCCTCCTATGTTTGCCTGTACTTCTGTGAAGTAGATGCCGAACAATAGGGGGCCAAGGACTGAGCCCTGTGGGACTCCACTTGTAACCGGCTTGGATTCTGACATGGCTCCAGCAACTCTAACCCTGTGGGTTCTGTCCTTTAGCCAGTTTGCAACCCATCTTGTGACATATGGGTTTACATTTAAGCTGGTAAGTTTCTCTATAATACCCGAGTGGTTGATGGGGCCTTGGGTGCATTTCTTTATGCAGTGGTCTATTTCTAAATGGTGCCAGGAATGTTAACATGCGTTTTGTCAGGAAGTAGTGGTGTAGATGGCATGGGTTTGGGCTGCTGCTCTACATACCTTTTAATTGTACAGAGTTTATGTCAGGTTCAGATTAAGCCTGGTAAGTTTGGACATTTATAAACCAGTGGTTTCTGGCTAATTGCTGTAAGTCAGTGCAGACTGCAGTTTAAGAGTACTGACAGATAGAGTTCCTGAATTTATATCCTTTAGATAGTTCATGCTAATACAAAACATGTTATGCTATCAAATTACTAAAGTTGTACTGCCGATACTTAAAGTTCCTCCTAATTTCATCCCTCCATTCCACATGCATTTATGGGCTTGTCTAGATTGCTTGTCCAAGAGGCTGGGAGGTGTGTTTCATTTGGAACTTGGCAGGGTGATGGCCTGGTGTTTTTAGGGTGGTGGCAGTCAGTGCTGGTGCCTTTAGGGTGTAGGGGATTGTTCATGGGGTGGGCTGCTTCATGTACAGAAGATCTTGTCATGTTGGTGTTGGGCCAGGGTCAGACGTTGGGTGAGGATAGCATTGCAATATTGGGAGATGATTCCATAAGTATAACAGCAGGTAGGGATTGATGGACCATGGTAGGCATGTGGGTATTTTGGGTATAGGTGAGGAACTGGATGTTTAATTGGTTAGGTTGGACTTGGCTTAAGCAAGGCTTTGTTTTGGGACTCATAGCATGGGACCTTGTGGTGTTAAGCTTCCTGAGGTGTTAGGTATGTAGTGCATGGCAGTGGGGTTACAACAGGATTCGGCCTTGCCCTTGTCAATATTGCTAGTTGGAAGGGGCGGAGCTTTGGCATGTTTGTGGGTGGTGTGGAAGTATGTGGGCAAGTATTCAGGGGTGCAGATGACAGATGGTGAAGGCATGTTTGTTAATTGGTTTATAGGTTTCTGAATTGTGTGGGCTATTTTGGTTACGGGGATAATAGATGGTGTGTGTTTTTAAGGAATTTCTATTGAATCAGGAAGTGTGGGGGACAATATGTATGACTATTTTCTCTTACTAGCGGAGGAAGTGATTAGGGAGCTATAGGGGTGGGGATAGGCTTATTTAGTTTGGTGCAGAGTTTGGCAAACACTTTATGGGGGTGGCAGGAGTCCTTGTCAAGTGCCTCCATGTTAAGCAATTATTGGTATGTGTGCACATGGAATTTATTGTTTTTCTTTTCTTTGCAGATTGCTGAAGTGCAGAAGGCATCAGGCGGTGGCTTGGAAAGGGGATCTGAAAGGTGATGCTTTTTGATACGATGGATGCTCTTGCCACTAGAATGGGGCACAATGAGGGTCTGAGTAATCACCTTATTAAGGCATGGTAGAGCTCTAGTTCAATTAGTGGGAGCTGATTATTGCGTTGGTATAGGTGGCAAGTAAGGAAGAGATAGGTAGGGGGGCCAGAGAAAACTGTTAGGGACAGTTTATGGGGAGTGTGGGGATTCCACAGGGTGAGTACAATCACAACATTTATAGAAGCAGAGGAACTTATTACACTAAAGCCTTATGGCTTTTGCAAGCTAGTGAAGTTTAACCCTTGCTTTCAGGAGTTTGGAACCTTGGGGTTGTTATAGTTACTCATCCAGCTGTTTGAACTGTATTTGGGGGAAGGGCCAATGAGGTGTTTGACAGGATGCCGGAGTTTGTTCCTAATGGGTGGTATCTTTGGAGTGACAAATTTGTCACTTGAGTAGGTAGTGTTAGTGTTACATACCAGGTTAAGGTTTTACAGAGTAGCACAGGGATCATTTCACTTGTGGCTGGATGAATTTTGTAGGTAAAGTTTTAGAAAGCATGATAGGTAGGTGGCTGTGGTGGGGTAATTTTAGAAACTGGGTGCATTGTTACAGGGGAGTCGAAGGTTTAAAGGAAGCCTGTTGCAGGATATGGCAGCTGCAGGCCAGGTCTTAATTACTTACTAGTGGTACATGTAACATAAGGGAAGAGACCCTTCAAGGGGAAAGGCTAGGGACAAACAGGGGTTAAGAATGGTTTGGTAATAAGTGAATTGGGGGTGTTTATGGCTGGGCATGTTGATTACTTCATTGCTGAGCACAGGTGAGTTTTCAGGAACTAGATCAAGGGGTGCTGTTTTTTTGCCATCTAAGGTTAGGACATTGAAGTTTTGGAGTTAGACTATTCACTACGTTAATGGGCTAGAAGGGTATGTATTCTCTTGGTGTGGATGTTCCGGTGGTACAGTGTGGTCACGGTAATTCTACTTTATTTGGTTTCATTAGGTTGTGTTTCCGTGATGGTATGGCAAGGTGTGTTTATGACAGGATTCTAAGGTGCTTTACAGATGATGGGTACACCAAATGATGTTTGGCTTGATCCTTCCCTTTATGGGAGGTAGTGGGATGAAGAATTTAAGTAGAAAGGAGGGGGAACAGCCTGGTCAGGCTGGTTGGTGGAAAAGAGGGACAGGCTTGCCCTTTTCTGTGCCCCCTCCAGTGTTTGGAAGTTTATTTCAAGGATTTGTGGAAAGGAAATGAGCAGCTGGAGGACATTGCTGAATAGGTAAGCAACGGAGGTAAGGATGCTGCTTATTTGGTTGGTAATTCGATTAAAGGTTTATGAAGTGAGTCTTGAACGCTGCTTCATAAGTAAAGTAAGCGAGCAAAAGTATGGATGCTGCTTACTGGGCAGGATGAGCAGGTACGCTGTCCTGATTAACATTACAAGGAGGTTTATAAGTAAGTGAGTGAGAAAAAGGTATGGACGCTGCTTACTGGGCAGGATGAGCAGGTACACTGTCTTAATTAACATTACAAGGATGTTTATGCTGTGTTTAGAATCAGCTATACTATGTCCAGTTGTAAATAAAATTTGGTAATCAAAGTCATGTTATGGAAGTTTAATAAAGGTCATCAAATGTCATTTGGTGTGATGTGTTTATTGAAGGGGACCAGGACAAATGAGGTTTGGTAACAAACCAGGTTGTCCTGGGACATCTTCAAAGGGATTAAGCTGATATATTAATGGGAGTTAGGTGGGTTGGGGAGGTGAAAGGGTTAAATGGAGGGTAAATTAAAGGGTAGATAAGTGGAGGTTTTTTGGAAGTGTTTACTTTTGGTGGGGGCCCCCTTTCCTTTTTTTGGGGTTTGGTTAAATATTAAATTGGGGAGGGCAGGGGGGTTTTCGTTTGGGGGGAAAAAGGAGGAAGGAAAAAGGGGGAGGTTTGAATAGGTTAAATGCTTCTTTTTGTTGGATTATAAGGGTTTTAACTGCAAGTAAAGGAATTGAACAAAAAGGAGTGTTACTGGGGAGGGTACAGGTAATGTCTGAAAAAGGTTTTAAAAGGAGGAGAAAGTGTATGAGGAGGTAGTTGAGAAAAAGGAGGTTTTAAGTAATGAAAAAAGGTATGCGTGTTACTGGGATAAGGTTTTTAATTAATTACAAATATGTTGTGTTAAAATGGTATACAAAGTCCATTGTAAAAATTTTAAAAAATGTATGGAATTTATAAAAATAAAAAATTTTTTGTATTTTTTGGGACCAATGAATTTTAAAATAATTTTTTGTCTAAGTTTGGACCCCTTTGTTTTTAATTCAAAGAATTGTTGAAATTAAAAAAAGCAACCTTTTGTTAATTCAACAAAAATTTTCACATCTTTTTAAATAAAATTCCCCCAGTTAATAAGCCTAAATTTAAAAGTACACTTCATAAAAAGGTCAAGGCCAAAAAAGGTTAAATTTTAAAATTTTAAAAATTTCATAATTTTTTGTTTACAAAAGTATTAAATTTTAAGTTGTTAAAAAATTTTTAATTTGTTTTTAAAATTTAATTTTACCTTTAAATTTAAACATTTCCTCCTAAATTTTTTTTTTCTTTTTCTTTCTTTTCCAACAATTAAACCCATACTACAAATTTTTTTTTATTAAATTCATTTTAAAATTAATTATTCCAATTTTTCTGTCCTGTAAATTTTATCATGGAAGGAAATTTTTGTAAATGGAAAATTCATCTGTAAATTTGCTCCCTTAGATATTTGACTAATTAGACATTTTTCCTATCTTGATTAAAGAGTCTAAACTATCAAAAACTCCAAATGTAAGAACAAGACCTATATCATTGTGGGAAAAGCCGTATAAAAACCCAAACCCCCCTTTTTTTGCATCTGATTCTTATAGGGGGTTCTCAACAGGGTGATTCCTGTACCCATTAAGGTTTATAAATTTGGCCCGGTTACCTGCTGTTTGGAAATTTTTTGATTTTGAATTATTGTTTTTGTTTTGGTTGTGTGGTGTGTGTGTGTTGTGTGTGTGTGTGTGTGTGTGTGTGTGTGTGTGTGTGTGTGTGTGTGTGTGTGTGTTTTGTTGGTGTTGTGGTGTTGTGTGTGTGTTTGTTGGTGTGTGTTGGTTGGAAAGAAAAAAAAATTAAAGGAGGAGGGGGCATGAATAAAATTTTAAGATAAAAGTAAAAAAAAATTAAAAAAAAAAAAGGGAAAGGCAAACTAACCACATCCCGAATTATACGAGTTAAAATTAACAACAAATAACCGGGTTTGAATTTCAAACCCTTTTGCAAAAAATAAATACTACATAGGGTTAAATCTGTAAAATGGAAAACAAAAATTTGCCTTGTTCAAATTCACTCCCACATTAAAAGCCAATTAATCTTCTAATTTTAAAAACCCCCCTTTGGAAATTTTTTTAACAATTACCCCAAATAAAACCCCTTTTTAACTAGATTTTAAACTTAAAATTTGAAAAAAATATTTACCAGGAGTTTCCAAATATGCAAACCCACTTTCAACACGAAAAACTTTGTTTGGTGAAGCAAAAACTACGATTTTTGCATAGCCCCCCTTTTTAGAAATTAGATTCCCAAATGTTTTTTGTAAGCCAAAATTTGAGCCCGGTTCCCCTAAAATTTCCCTTTGTTTTTAAATTGTAAGGGAAATTCTTTAGTGTTTTTTTTTTTCAGCTAAGAGCTCAGTGTTATTTCTGATTTTTTTTTTTTTAAAGTTTTGTAATTAATTTTTTTCTTTTATGATTATTCTTTTACTAATTATAGTTCCTTTTTTTTTTTAAAAATTTTAGCTTGGTAATTTAATTTATTTGGTTTTTTATGTTCATTTTGCTGAACAGTAAATAAGTTTATTTTTTTTACAAAAAATTTTTAAAATTTTTTTAAAAATTTGTTTTTCTTTTTTTATTAATTTTATAACCGGATTTAAATTTTTTTGAAAAAAATTTTGCCTTTTGTATATTAATTTTTATTAATCTAAAATCTTCTAAGTAAATTTAAAGCCTTTTTTTATAATTAGGTTTTTGAGACATAATTAGTTGGTGGTGGTTCTTTTTGATAATTTTTTTGTTATAGTAACTCTCATTAAACCCCCTTTAGTTGGGAGACCTAACTTAGTTCTGGCTGTTTTGGGGTTATATTAAAAACAAAATAACCTTTAATCTATAAAATTTATTTTTTTTATGTTGAAAACAGTAATTAAAACGGCTGGGTGGGGAGAATTGAAACAAAAATTAATTTAATTTTAATTTTGTGTTTTTTATTTTAATTCTCAAAGTGCCTGTTATTCCGTTTGAATTTCTGAGATAAAACCCGTTCGAGATTTGGGGGGAAAATTTTTTATTTAGATGCCATTACCAACTGTATAGCCTTTTTCCTTTTGGATGGACTTAGAGAAGTGCCCCGGTTCCCATTTTCCCTGAAACATAAAATTCAAAAAAAACCCAGACTTATACTTGTAAACCCCCCCAAACTATTTTTAGGATAGGCCGGTGTGGAAACCCCGTTTAACTGCCCCTTTAGTACTAAAATTAAAATTTTTTTTAAATTCCCATTAAAAATTCAGGATATGCCAGCCCCAAAGTTTTTTTGCAAGTTCTTATAATACTATTAAAAGAATTTCTTTTAAATTCTTAAAAAAATAGGAAAGTGTGATTAAGGAGAAATTCTAAAATTTAAAATTTTTAAAATGTTTTTAAAGTTTTTAGGATTTTTATGTTAAGTAACTTATCAAGTTTGCTGGAACTTAGTAGCCAACCAATTTTAGATATATTAATTTTCTTGTCAAACCTTTAAAGAGTTTATTTTAAACAAAAAAACAAGGAGGGGAAAAGGTGTGAACCAAAATTTTAGAGTTTAAAACTAGATTTTTTCCACTGACATAGCAGATACAGCACTAAAATCTTTAAAACTGCAAGACAGGCTACCCAAGAGGTTTAAATAATTTTTTAACTTCCCCTTAAGGGAGGACTTTTGGGCTTTGAAAGAATCCAAAAAAAAACAAAAAAAGGTTACCCCGCCCAAAGTTTCCAAAAAAATATAGTTTCAATACAAAAAAGGTGTTTCCCTTTTTTCATATCTTTCCAAACTAACTTCAACAAGACACTGCCTCAATGGTTTCCAACTTGCTACATTGTTTTAAGGTAAAAATAAACCCTTCTTAAGGTTTTCAGATTGCCAATTGTATTTCCCTATTTTCCCGGAAAATTTTTTGGGTTTAAAACTTCCCTCCCTTTCAAAGAATAAAATTTCTTAAATTTCCCCGGTCCCAAAAGGCTGTCAAGAGACCATTTGCATTTCCTTTTTTTATCAAAAATTTTTTCCCCCCTTTCAACACCATAAACCCATTTTTTCAGTTAGGGTTTTTCTGAATATGGAATGGGAATGGGGCGGCAGAGTGCCCTTAATTACGGTTTAGCCTAAAAAAATTTCCATTTGGATCCCCTTTGGAAACTCTAATCAGTCTGAAGGCGTTGGGGAAGGTTATTTCAGGTTACACAAAACTCGGCAACCTTCAAAAACTGGCCACCAGTGGTTTTGGGTTGTCTCCCGAACCTGTTGCTTCTAATCAACTCAAGCCACTGGGATGCCACAGTTACTGGACTTAAGGCCTTCCCCATTTTCCCCCTCTAATAGCCTATAAGGGGGTTATTTACAACTCGAGGGTGCCAACTGGCCATTAAGAAACCCCTTAGTAACTCCAAAAGCTTCCAAAAATGGATCCAAATGGACCCCCTTTTTAAAAATTTTAAGTGGGCCCAAAATAAGGCCCTGGGTAACAAAGTTAAAATACTCAAAGGGGCCAAATTTTTAACCAAATTTTGGGAATAAAAGGCCTACGAAACAACTACAGCCGGGAATCAATGCCAATTATTAATTTTTGGGGAAAAAGGACCCCAATTTCCCACTAGGGCAAAACCAAAAACCCCAAAAGGTTTTAAAAAGGGGCTCACCGATACCACAGAAACCGGAAACCTTTTTTCCACCAACTGTTATTTCTCCAGAAAAGGATCTTCCCAAGCCTCCCATTAACCCTTATAAAAAATTTGTATGGTTCTAAACCAAAAGAAACCAAAACCTCACTAAAGAATCAAGGCCCAAAAACCCTAAAACACTTAAAATGGTTACCAGAATTCCCCAGGGAAACCCTTAAACAAGGTTCCCAAAAGGTTGGAATTAATTAAAGAAATTCCCAACCCCGAGCCCCCTTCAGGGAAAATTGTACAAAAAACATTTTAGATGTTCGACCCAAGCTCCCAAAATTTTAGACTCCTATTTCAAAAGTCTTTGCCCCTAAACCCTTGCTTTGGAATGGGTTTTTTCAAAGCCGCCCTGTAAAGGGGTTTAAAATTTAAAATTTAAGAATTCCCGGAAAAATTTTGGTAGGTTGTAAGCCCCGGGAATGTTGAACCTATGAACTTCTTCTGCCCTTTCAAATTTTGTTTCCCTTTTAAACCCTTTTGGTTTTCAAAAGCTTCCACAAAACCCCCCAAAAACAAAAATTCTTTACTTGGAAATCTGATCTTAGAGCCTTCCTGGTTTTGGATTATAAAGGTCTAGTTAATTCCCCGCTCCTTCAAGTCAATCCTTTGAAAAGTTTACTGCCTTTAAAGAATTCCCCCAAAAAGGGTTCCTTTTCAACGATCCTACTTGAAGGTTTCTGAATTTAAGATTTCCTTTGGCAAAAATTACTTGGGCCAATGATCCTAATCAACCCGTTTCATGGAAAATTAAGGATTCCCCAAAAAGATCAAACACCCATTCCTGGTTGGCCCAATCCTTTTAAAGGATTTCACAGGGGACAAATTTTAAACCAAATTCTTTTGGTAACAATTCTAGATTAAAACATTGCCTTTGATGTCAAATGGGGAAATTAAGTTTGGGGCCAAATCAAACAATTTAAAATAAGAAAAAATTATCCTTGAAATCTTTTGGATCATTCCTTTTTGACAATAGGATTGTTGATTTCAACAAAAAGGTACAAGCATCCCCCCCCCCAATTTTGAAATAAAGAGCCCGGGGTTGGTTCAGGAATATATCCATTAGTCCTTTCCAAACAAAATTTAAAAAAAAAAATTCCTAGACAATTTTTACACTTATTCCCTTTTTTCCTTCTTAGGATATTCCAAACAGAAACATTGACACCTAATTCCCCAGGGGAAAACCCATTTGGGCCAAGGGGTTTTTAGGGCCCCTTTCCATTTAAAGGTTTGAAGGTTAAAGTTGAATGGTTTTTGGCCTTGGCCCGGAAATTTTCTCCCCCTTTAATGGTTTTTAAGATTCTAAGTAATCACACTCTGAATTTTCATTTTCAAGGTGCTGCTCTCAAATGGAAATCTACTCCTGTATTAAAGCTGATTTTTAAGCATTTTTTTTTGGGGTTTTTCCCGTCCTTTACAAGAAAATATTTGAAAAAATTAAAAGGTTTTGGAAGTGTTTGGAAAGGGGTAGGGAAAAACCCCTTCTTTAATATTGGTGGCTACTTAGGGGTTTTTACACATTCAATTAAATGCAATGCTTTTTTGTTTAAAACCCCTTTTTCCGTTTTTTTAAAAATTAGATTTTGCAAGAAAAACCGGGGGGGAAAACCCCTTTTTGCCTTTGGATGGGCCCACGGGGCCCCCGCGGATTCAGGAGTTTTAAGGTTGAGTTCCGCCCCCCACCTTAAAGCCAAGATATACTTCTTGGAATTTGGGGTTTAACCCCTGGTTTATTTTGGAGGGGAAACGTAGGAAAAAACTCCCCGGGAAATGTTTCAAAAAGCAACCCCGGGGTCAAAAAAACCTTTTCTGTTCAATGGTAATTGGGATTTACTTTTTCAAAAATTTTTAAAAATTACGTTTCCTCCTTTAGTATTAGCTATAAATTAAAAAAACTGGGTTATGCTTTATTGCAAGGGGGGGAATGCAACCTTTGTGGAAAAAACTTCGTTTCTAAGGTTTTTTTAACCCTCAATCCAATGTTTATTACAAATTTGGGTTTCCCCTTAATTCTTTTAATTTTTTCTTTAAAAAAAGATTTTAAAAGAGAAAATCCCTTTATATTAGGTTTTGGATTCTTGGAACCAAAATTTAGGAAGGGAAGGTTTTATTCTTGGTAAATCCCCTCCTAGAAACCATTGTATGCAATTTTTTTTTTTTTTAAACCAATTTGGAAGAATTTGGGGAAAATAATTCCAAGGGCCTTCTTTTGGCATATTAAAACCCTTGATTATAAAAATTGGTTTCCATCTTTTAACCCCCTTTTTGGATGTTTTTAAAGTTTGGGTTTGGTGTTTGCAGGTTGGACATTTTTTTTAGGTGGGAAATTTGGGAATTTTGAACTGAAAGCCATGTTTGGAACATAGTACAAGCAAAGACTTTTCAAAATAGATTAAAAAATCCTCCGGGGTCTTCCCAACCCCTTTTTTATAAATTAATATTGAGTTTCCAATTTTTTAAACATTTTTTTAATTTTTTTTGTTTTGTTTGGGTTTTTGTTGTTTGTTTAGTTTCATTGAAACAAATTTAAAAAATAGTACCTAAATAACAAAAAAATTAAATTTTAATTTTTCATTTTATTAAACTAACTTCCTAAAAATCTAAATTTAAAAAATTTTATACAAAAAAATGTATGTAAATTATTTTAAATAATGTATTTTAAAAAAAGTTTTTAATTAATTAAAAAAAAACTTGAAATTTGTTAAAACATTATTTACGATATTTTCTTCAGTTTTTTTCATTTTAAAATTTTTTAAAACTTCTGTTACCTTTTGTTGTGATTTTCCCAAACTTTAAAATTTTTGTAAAATTAAAATATAAAAGTCTTAAAAAAAAAATTTTTAAATTTTGGTTTTTTTAAAAACGTAGATGGAAAACCAAAAACAGGTTTTGTCTCTTCGATTGCAAGTATATTTTTTTAAGTTCTTTTTGGTTTAAATTTTTGTTAAAATTGGTTTTAATTTTCTTTTGGCAAAAACTAAAAGCCAGGGTTTTGAAAAACTTCCTCCCTATTTGGTTTCAACCCAAAAAATGATTTTTAATACATTTAAGGAGGTAAGGTTTCAATTTACACCTAAATTTTTCTATGAAATTAAATTAAGGAAAAAGGATTAAAAATTTTTAGAAACCATTAATTATAAATGAGATAAAATTTATCACAATAAATCATATTGCAAATGAAAAAAATATTTTGCAATTTTTTGGATGTCTGATTTTAATAGAAAATTTATAAAAATTTTTTTATTTATTATTTCTTAATTATTTTTTAATGATAAGGTTTGTTATTGAATCTCTTTAATGAAGTAGAAATTAGGTTAAAGAACAAATACATGCAATAAAAATAAAAATAATTTATAGAAAAAAAAAATAGATTCATATCAGAAAAGGATAATTGGAGTTTTTTGATTTATATGATTTTTTTTCCCTTAAAGGAGTTTTTGATTTGCATTTAAAATTAAAGCTATTTATTAAGGTTTGGGGCTGAGAAATTTATTAGGGGGAAAAATTATTAAAGAATTAGGAATTACATTAAGAGAATTAATTTTAAATTGTTAAAAAGAATCAAAAGGGTGGGTTTAGGGAATGGATAATTTCCGGTTGGTTGGAAAATTCATGCTTTATTAGTGCAAAGGGAGTTTTTACCTTTCAAGGGATTTCCCCCACTTGAATTTTTTAAGGGTTTGGGGGAAAGATTTATTAATTATCTTTCCCTTTTAAGTTGGAAAATTTTGAAATTAAGGGGGTTTTAATGTTTTTAAAAGATATAATACTGTCAATTTAAAATGTGATGGAAGTATTTATAAATTTTAAATGTTCCCCTTTAAGTATTAAAAGGGGGAGCAAAGGAGTTTAATTTGGTTACAGAAAACAGAAGTTATGAAAGATTTGTTTAAGGTTAAAGGGTGGATTAAGCTTTAAATTTTAAAATTGGTTTGTTAATAAATCCATTTGGAATTTTTTGTAGTATAAAAGGTAGGGTTTTTTAAACTTGAAAATCCTTAATAATATCAAAAGGATTTTTCAATTTATGGTCAAAAATTATTTAAAAAAACCTTTTCGCAACTGGTTTTTAAGGGCCATAATGGTTTAGAAAATTCCCTTTCCAAATTTATTTACAATTTGCACTGAGACCAGGAAATTTGGTTTGTAAAATTTTTTAAAAAATTTATAGAGTTGAATAAATTAAACTCATTAAATTTTTCCCAAATTAATTATCAAGTAAATAAAAGAAACCCATTCCCGACATCAATAAAATCTTTAAAACATTCCCTTTTTATTTCCTCCGTTACCATTTATATAAAACAGTTAATTTAATTTAAATACAAAAAATTAAACACCAAAGAGTTTATGTTACAATAAAACACTCTTTTAAATATTTAATTATAAATTTAAAAAAACAAAATAAAAAGTTTAACACAATTTGCGATAAAAAAATTAAAATTTATTTAATCTTTTTCAAAATCTAAATAATTATTAAAATAATTTTATAATAATAAATAATTTTACCCCAAAATTTAAAGCATATATGCAAATTTTAGAATATTAAAACATAATAAACAATAAATCCTTATATAAAAAGAAAAATTATAAAAAATAATAAAAATAATTTTGTTTCATTAAAAATATAAGAAAAATTAAATTTTTTATGCTTTACTAAAAATATAAATGTAAGAAATATTACTTTTTTTGATTTTAAATGTATCCATATAATTTTTTACGAATTTTTAAATTTATTAAAATAAAAAACCCCATTAAAAATAAATTCCCCGGTATAAAAATGGTTTTTAAAAAGAAATTTTCTTAAAATCAAAAAGTATAAGTTTTGGTTAAAATCCCTTCAGTGGGCATAACTTATTGTTTCTTTTAAAGGGTTATTAATTATGGAATATTATTTTTTTGAATCTTGTATTGCCTCTTCCTTGCTAACTGCATTTTCAATTCCCCCTGGTTTATTGAAATTTTTATTATAAAAAATTTTCCCATGGTCAAAATTTTATTTTTTGGGTTTTTTTTTCTTTTTATAGTTATATTTTTTTTTCTTTTTTGCCAAATGGGGTGACTATCAATTTTATAAAATTCCCTTTTAACCTTGCCATTTAGTTAATAATATTCCACCTATGGATTTTTTGATTATTTTTACACTTTCCCACATTGGGAGTTCTTTACCTACTTTTTCCTTTTATTAGTCTCCAAATGGTTTTCATTGATTTAATATGGAAAAATCCCCAAATTTTTTCCAAGGGGTTTTCTTCCCATTTTTCTTTTAAAAATTTTAAGAGGTGGATGTTAAAAACCCTCATAGTGTACTTTATCTTCTACCATTTGTAAACCCAATAATTGGTACTTGTGAATTTTTTAATATTTTATTACATCTTTGACCATACACTCTGGGTATTCATGATCTAAAAATAAAATGTTTTGATATACCCAAGTTCACTCTATGGTCCTTTTGGCAGATGATATCCTAGAGCAGTAATTTAATATACTGTCTTTATGATGTTTCTAAAAGATGAGAGGTGTCAATGGGTAAAATGTAAGAGAATGCCTCTAAAAAGGGCTTCCTCATGGATAACTCAGTGTGAAACCTCACAAGTGACTAGTAGGCATCCAGAACATATTTCAAATGACAAACCTTGATGGAATCTTGGAACAAAGCATGATATACAAATTTGAAGTAAATTCCTTCAAGTCTTTCCAGTGGAATGCATTCCTATAAAATGAATATAATTATCCAGGGTCTTGGGCAATAGTAGGTTATGTTGGTGGCCAAACACACCTGTCATGGAAATGCATGGAGGGACTCCCAGCCGCTGACTAAGGAAAGTTTGAGAAAACGGGATGCTGTCCTACTTCATACCTTTTGGTTTGTTTGAAAATATTCTCCTGAATTGATAGTAGTGAGGAATGTCCCAAACAATTAATCTCATCTCATCATATATTAGTCTTGACCTTACTCTGACATGCATCAGAGCGTGCGACTATAAAACTCAGGTCCCATCTCTTACAGTTATGCCTCCCAACACTTTGAACACCACGCCCATTAGCTTTGATGTCGACTGAAGCCATGAGAGATCAGGAATGACCCTATAAAGCATGGGGACTGCAGACTTTGATCCATCCCAGTTTGGCTCTCAGGCAGATCATGCCTTCTAAACTGGTTGACTTTTTAAATGGAAACACCAAAGCCATTGATGAGGGAAAGGCAGTCCATACAGCCTAATTCTCGATTCACGGGCTTCTCATATAACATTCCACCTCTGGTATCAGCTTGAAAACTCCATCAGTTGTTAATGTTAACCTGGCTACACTCACAAGATGGCTTGCAAACTTATTGAGGATGAACTCACAGGGAATAGAGTTTGGCGCCATGTCAGGACTCAAAGCCTGTCACAAGCGGCACGGCCAGGCCTGGTCCTGGGTTCTACCTTGTTTGGCATCTACTTTTCCTAAGCACATGCAAAACATGGAGAAAGTTATGGAGCGACAAAGCTCTTGCAGATGACTGCAACTGGGTTTGCTAGAAAAAACATGACTCCCATTACAGATATCCTTCTGTATGGTCTCTACAGAACGATAATCAGCCAGAGCCATGCATTCATGTTAAACGCTTTACCGTATAGTCATAATTCTTCGAAAACAAGGCTACTCCCTAGCTACCAAAGATAGTGCAATCCACTGAGCATAGAAGAAGTTATCAGGGACCTGGGACCTAGGTTGATGTTAGTCCGCCCAGACACCCATGTAGCTGCATGAAGTTAGGAAGACCCTTCTACATTGCCCACCTGACGCTTGTATGATTCACCTAGATCAAGGAGGTCATAGTCTCCTATACTCACTACTCATCAGACCATGGATGAGCATAACGCCCCATTCGGAATGGACGAATTCCACACTGGTAAGCGAAATGGAGCTCAAGCAAAAAGTTCCCTACCAAAAAGGACAAAGTGGGCACAAACATTCAGTCCTATAGCTGCTCCAACTGAAAGAACTCCAGCTCTACCCAGTCACACGGCTTGGTCTGTAGAGGCATTCCTCAGTTTAACATATTAAGGCCATGTCAAACTCCTGGTATCGGATAAAATGCTTCCACTTAAAAAAATCTAGATCTCAGAGCCTACAAGCATGGAGACTAAACCTCACACCACATTAATAGGATGCTGAGGGATAGATTCATCACCCAAGACTTCTATGCTGTGGGAATAAAATCCTGGCATATGTGAGGCAGAGCACTGGTCGGCCTCAGTCTCAAGAGAAATCCACCAAATGGATGGCGATCTATAGAGCACCTCTCAGGATTTGGCCCCCAGCAGTCGCTCCAACAGGGCATACAGCCAATGGGTATAGTTCCCATACTGTGCTGTGGGTGGCGCAGCTCGCTGTGTGGTCTCGGCAGCTAGCTTTGTAATGCTCTGGGCAGTGATAGGCCGCTCAGCATGAACCTCTTAGCGAAGTTGAACTCATGAATCCCATGTGAACTATAGAAGCTGAAGAGTAAGTTTTCTTGAGACTGTCGGCAAACAATTCCAAACCTTCGTCCTTAGGAATACTGGAAAATAGATCCTGGACATCTATCGTGAGATAAATTGTGTTTGAGTGCCATTTGTCCTTTGTTAGATCACCCAGAAACTTCCAAGAATCTTTCATAATGTGTGGGATGGATGTATAAATATCTTTCAACCATCTATCTATTAGTTTGGCTGGGTTATAGGTTTCCTAGGAAGTTTGAGATCTTAGATACTAAATTGGCCTGGAAGGGAGGTTTCAGAATGATTTGTGGATCTTAGGTATTCCCACCATTTTGGCCAAAACTGGGTAATCCTCCTTTAAAAATGAATAAGTATCATTACATATCCTGTTATCAATCATATATTCTTCTATAGCCAAATCTATTCTTTTGTGCCTGTAATGCCGTTAATCTCTGATTGATGGAGATGTTCTCGTAATTTCCAGATTCATGAAAAAAAAAGGGTTGTGTAAGATGTCATTAAGTATTCATTGGTGTAGGAAAATCAAGTGCCCCTACTCACCTCTTTAAGTCGGCTTCATGATCCTAAATGTCCTACTGCACAAGTTTGTAGATAGTGTCCCTCTAGTAGTAGACAGTATTGTCATTATAGGGACTTCCTAGCTCCTCCTTAAGTATCTCTTAAATGTCCAGTAGATATCATAGCTATATACTCAGTTTTTCATAATTCTTAGTATATATACGGATTATAATCTGGGATGTAAGTGCTTTTCTTAATAAGGTCAGTTCCTTGCATGCCAAATTCCGGTCCCTTCTACTATTGGTAGTGAACCTATTGTTAAATCCTGTGCAGCCAAATTTTAGCCTTCCTAAGCAGAATGATTATTTTGACTCTCTCTTTGATATTGTCCACTAAATTTTAGGACCTTGTTAAGCTGGAATGTATTTCTATACCTCTTTACTTCAACAGCTGCAGATAAAGTTTCTAAAATTAACATTCAATATCAGTAAAATTATATACCTTTGAACTCCATCATGTTCTCAATAATATTGGGTCGCTAATTTCTATGTTATTGACAGGAAAGTCCCTTCCTGTATTGATTTGTGTTTTATAATCTACCTCATACATGTATTGTACATCACGTTCTTCATTTTCAGCAGTACCAACCGGCTTTGGCCTATCACTGGTTGGTACCTTGCTTCTTATCATATTAAGCAATGTAGCTAGCTGTTCACTATTATCCCTATTTGTCATCAGTCTTCTATTTTACATTTCATTGTCTGTTGATGTTTCGTGCTGGAAGAATCTTCCTTCCCCAGTACCTCCTTTCTCTCCCTATAATCTGTTGCTCTTTGGAAAACTTTCTCCTAGATTGGTTATTGTTGTTATCCTCTCTCAGATGTTCCCATATGTAGGCTTTACACATATGCCCTCGATTATTCTTATATAATCTCCACAAATCTCGCATGATTTTCCTATTTTTCCTTTCCCACTATACTGTGAATTTTGTTTGGCAGCTACTGTATACTGTTTCATATAAAGTTCCTTTCCCCACATATCATATATCCCTTATGGTTGGTGCAATTGAATTGTTTAAACTTTCCAGTTCATTAGTCAACTGTTCTTAGTTAAGCTTCTACCATCCAAGTGCTTTTGATCACAGTTTTGATGTAAGCAAACCAAAATTATCAAACGTCTCATTGAGAATCTCTTGATGGTGTCAACACCATTAATCCAATCCCTCAGAGGTAGTTTTGAAAACGCATACCCCTTCAAGTACAATCTTTAATTTCATGCACTTGGCTAAATAACTACAGTCCAATTTTGTATTTTTGTATGCAATAAGTTTCTTACCAAAATCATATATTGCATCCTTCACAGAATTAAATATCATACCCACATTGTTATGTTTTTTAATAGTGATAAATTCAGCATCAGCTTCACAAAAAACAAAACTGTCTTCCAAAAATTGTCCCATCATTTGTTCTTCAGTACAGCCCCCTATATCACATTTTTTGCTGTTACTATTGGCTATACAGTTTATATCATAGCTATTATGTTGTAACTGTGTTTTGGATCGACATGGGCTAGAAAAAACAATTGTACAATTTTGTAGAATGTAGTACCTTTTAGAGGCCGCCTTGCCTTCTAGATTTTCCTTCAAGCTTCTGCATGTTTTAACTTCCTGAAACTGTTTCGGGCATGCTCCATTGAGCCATTTCTCTCTCGCTGCCTCTTACTGAAACTAAAAATCAAAAGTGAAGTCTTGTTCCAAGGTATTACACTGATGTTCCCCTGGTGCATGCCTCCTCACCGCAGACAGTTAGGATCTTAAACAGTCCATGCTCGCTCCTTTTCGTTTGCTCATATCATGTCCGGAGCATCATGGTTTGTATTATGCAAGCTTAGACTTAAAACCGTCTTTCAATATCTCCTTAATGCCTTCTTGAACCCACGGCTTCACCAGTGTACGTAAGTATGATACACCTAAATTAACCCCATGGCGATGATTCTAATGCAACAGCACCGCTGCTCATTGCGCTTTGATCTCTAGTCCCCGCCTTTCCTCTGGATTACGTGACGTCTGGGCTTCCTCCTGACGGATCCTTCCATTGGAATGGACCGACTGTCCTTTGTTACATTGGTAGTTACCAGCCTCGGGTAACTAATTCCAACAATTTCCATACCTCTCCTTGCAGGGATGTCAAATCAGCTCTTAAAAGAGCTATTTCATCCTTCGATGAAATGATGGTAGGTGATTCCTCAGAGTCCGCCATCCAAATGAAAACCGATGAAACAAAGTGAGAACACCAACCAAGTAACAGTTTCTGGATGTTGCACAATGAAGAATCACTGTCTGTATAGAATACGTAGTTTAATATAATTTCCACGATATACAGACCAACATAACAAAGTGTATACCACAATTTGCAGATGAAAATCCAATGGTTAAGCGCTTTCAACTGTGAAATACAGTCTTCTTCAGAACACTTTCCTAAACTGATAGACTTCATTAAATACTCACTCTGATGGACATAATAGGAAATAATTGTTCTTGTTAATTTCAAAAATTTTAGAAGCTCAAGTATCATGCAACTTGTATATTGTAACTATTATAAACATACATACACAATTATAATCACATTGGATTCATGTAGTCAACAGAAAAAAATCTTACTAAAATACAGTTGAATAAAAAATATATGTTGTTTCCATTCGTAAAAATATATATGTAAAAATATATTTATATCTCCTATATGCTTTGCAACCTACAAACGATATCTAAAACAGTTGTAATTGTAAATATATACTTTCAGTTGACTGATACTTTATTAAATGTATCCATAATGAACTGTATATACAGTAAATATCACATATTAGTTAAAACCCATAATCAAACAGTACCAACTATCCTAAATGATATGTAAGGAAATATATACAGGAATATAAGGACAATAAAAGTGTGTGTATAAAAAAGACAAATTCCTATATAAGAATAAAAATAGCAACAGCACGCTTAAATGTCTCTGCATTCAAAAATCTAATTTTTAGCATTTTCATCCATGATCAAAGTCCACATGCATTCTTTTGTAATAGCAATGTTTACACCATGAATATGTTTATTTATTTATTTACTTAATTATTGCTCTTTAATGACAAGGTAAGTGTATTTGCAAGTGACTCTTTTTAGCTATGACAGTAGAAAGTTAGAGCTTACAGAAGGACAATATGCAAAGTTAATATACATGCAGATAAACACATACAAAATAAAATACATCTGATAGAAATTATAGCAAAAATAAGATTTCCACTGAGTTCACAGTACCAGGATACAGGAAGCTAGAATTTCATAAATTAAGCAATTTCTCTATTTGTATCAAGCATTATTTTGATTTTCCCTTAAATGGTAGTTTTGATTTTGATGGAGAGGTTTTG
>NC_056741.1:189332999-189416748 GCF_019279795.1 Protopterus annectens | reverse complement strand
TAAAAAGGCACTACATAAGTACATGTCAAGTAATATAGTCACCCTGTGCATCAGACTCATAGTTGCATTTCCCTGCATTGATAGCACAGATGACAGGAATGTGGCACAAGTATCATCACATGCATGGTGCATGGTGTGGGGGTACTGTTTAGGCTGTGCCAAACAGTTGACAGCATATGTGTGGGTCAGGAAGAAGTGTGGGTTAGATGGGCCATGGAAAGGTGCCATGTGTGTCTGTAGGTGACCTGCATGTGACAGGGTGGTTTGGATGTGTGCATGTACACAGTCAAACCTATTGCTAACCTTACATGTGTGTATGTTGGACAGCTGTGAACTGTACATGGCAGAGTGGACAGTTTACTGTTTCCAGCCATGAACACAGGAACTGATTCTGCCAGGAGGACCACTGGCATCACCATATCCAAGGTCAGATGTGGTGCTCATAGCTGAGAATGACTGCTGTCTGCTAGAGCTGTGTCCCCCATGGGACCACAGAGGACCATGTGCCCATGGCCTGCCAGATCGTGGTGTGAACAGCATACTTCCCATTGTAGCACTGTAGGTATTGCCACTATGAGAGTGTGGCTGTGCATGGCCATGTGGACTCTCTGCAGATTGTAGCAAACAGAACAATACCGCCAAGCAAAGCACTCTTATAGAATCCAAGTGAACCAAGTGAAATAACAATAAAGAGTGCACCATGTAAGCCAAACCGAATAAAACTCCAAAATCTTCAGGTAAAACCAAAAGTCCACGCTTTATTGAACAACAGATAAACAGACTGCAGTGGTAGCGCTTTCGCGCTGCTTCTCAACGCTTCATCAGATATAAATGCAGTATAAAACCCTCCCTTTATACAAAAACAGGTAGTGACATCACAACATTCAATAAAACAATTAAAAGCTTAATTAATGTTAATGCTTTAAGGACCTGGAAGTTAAGAAAGGCTTAATAGATAACTTCTCATTAAGCCCAAACCTATGGGCTTGTAACCTCATTATCCAGTGGCTCTCCCTTTCCTCAATCCTATTTTTTATGTTGCCTAGCCTCTTCCCTGTGTTAACTAGTTCTAACACTTGAAAACTGAAACTATGTGTATTGCCTAGCTCTGATATATGTTTCAAGTGCATTGACAATATTGCACTTGCTGATTGCATAAACATGCTCTCTGATGCGCTCTCGTAATGACCTTGTGGTCATCCCCACATAAAACATTGTGCAAGCTTTGCACGTTGCTACATATACTAGACACAAAGACTTACAAGTGGCATGTTGTCTAAATAAGTACCTCTTGTTGGTTATAGGATGAGTAAAAGTGTCAGTAGTAGATACATACTTACATTGATTGCACATATGGCATGGAAAGGTCCCTATTCTATTGCTCTGAGGCGCATCAGAGTGACAGCGATCATAACATAACAGCCTGTTCAATGAAGGCATGTTCCGATATGCCACCCTAGGTCTTACATCAACTAAAGAACTAATCGTGTCATCTGCCATTAATATACTCCAATGCTTCCTGAATTGTTTTATTGAATTCGGTTTGGCTTACATGGTGCACTCTTTATTGTTATTTCACTTGGTTCACTTGGATTCTATAAGAGTGCTTTGCTTGGCGGTATTGTTCTGTTTGCTGCTATTTTTGTGATTACCATTCGGCCAGGACATGGCCAATACTTCGGTTCCTGAAGGTGAAATTATGTTTAACCTAGATGGCATTGTTGATATGAATATCAACCCATTGCTTAAACTTACTGCTGCAGCCTTTAATCAAGCTAAAAATGGAGCATATAGCTTCAAGAACAACATGGAGGTTATTCTTTTAACTAGGAAGTTGGAAAATAAGTTACACAAACTCCGTAATGTGCAGTGGCAAAAACTGCACATGGAAGCTTGTACTAAATTTAAGCTGATACCTAGGGGCTTAAGAGTTCTCAAGATGCCCACCTTTGGTGATTCTGATCCTGATCTCCTAGCCCGTTGGCAAAAGTTGAACCTGGAAACCAGTTTTACCTACATTTCTATCTTAGTTGAACACTATGAGAAAATGATCTGTGAACTGAGAAATGACATTAAATTAATACAAAATGAAGCAGCTCGGCTGTTACATGCAGACGGCTTGGACATGCTATTCAATGATTTAAAGCATATGCTTTCCTCGCTGGACTTTAAATGCATGCAGGACAAAAAAAGAAAACTGGAACCTGATTTTTTAGATTTCAATCAATCCCAGGTTTTCTCGTGGCCCAGAGATGTTCATTCCTCACGAAGTGATCGTTTTGTTAATCCCCCTAACAAAATGGACAAGCTACCATCAGCTGATACAGCCAATCCACTTGTGATGACGTCATCCCTAGCTGCCAGAGTCAACGACAGTAAAGATACTCCCATCCTAGACGTACATAACTCGGCGATGGCTTCTAAACCCAATTCTTTGGTCGTGGAAGCACAGGTTCATGCCGAATGCATTACCAACAGTCTCACAGAGATTTCGACCAACATTCCTTGCTCTAAGAGCCAAGAAGTGCGTAAGAAACAAATCACTCTCGATCCCTTTGTTATTCAATCGGAAGATGATCTTTTTGCTTTGGGCGACGGCTCGCCTTCTTTTCCCCTGCCATTCAGACCCTTTGAGAGGAGAACTTGGTCCCCACAGGGCAGAGCTGTAAAAAGGAAAAGCATAGAAGACAACTTTGCACACAACAAAAAGGTACCAAAATCGAAGATTTGAATGGACCTTTTAAGGACACTGATACTGATGAATGTTTAGTTGTTAATGTTTATAAATATATTTTAGACAAGGATGAAATGTCGGTTTTAAACAGGGGATTAGGATTTATTCCTTCTGATTGTAGTGACATTACTGGTATCATTGCAGATGTCAAAATGTTCACTAGGAACATAGCTCTCAAGATGCTTTATGGGCAGGAAGGGATAGGAACTAACAGTAACCATTTTACATTTAAAAAGCCTTCCACCTTTGTTCCTCAACAACATCCATTGTTAGATGCCTTTGAGCAAGCAGTAGAAAGGGACTTATTTGAATTATACAATAGTGAGACTAAGTGTGAGTTTTTTAATTTAACTTTTGATGAGAAGAATGCCCTACACAGGTTAAAAAATAATGAAACCATTGTAATTAGGCAAGCGGACAAAGGTGGTGCCGTTGTTGTTATGGATAGTTTTTACTACTGTAATGCAATGGAGAATATGCTTAATGACGTTGAGACCTATTTACCCCTATCTAACCTTAAACTTAATAATTTAATCAAAGATGTTCATGCCAGCCTATATGACTTGATGCTGACTGAAACCATTGACAATGACTTATACACATACTTGATGGTAGACAAACAGTTGGTGCCCTCTTTCAGAGGTTTACCTAAAATTCACAAGAACACGACTAACCCACCGCTGCGACCTATAGTGTCCAGCCGTGGTTGGTTGACTGAACCTTCTTCTATATATTTAGACAAGGCGTTTAAACCCTTACTTCTTGAGGTTAAACATGTTTTAAGGGACACTACGGATTTTCTTGAGAAACTAGCCAATCATGGTCAATCTTCTTCTTTTTGTAAGAATGATATATTGGTTACATTAGACGTGAAGTCTCTTTTTACATCCATCCCGAATACTACTGGCATGGATTTTGTCAGGGCCATGTTGGTGTACTATAAATTATCTGAACGTGTAATTTTTAGATACATGTCACTTTTGCAGATCATTTTAGAAAATAATGTCCTTTTGCTATCGAGACAATTATTTTCTACAAACAAAAGGGGTAGTAATGAATACCCCTTGTGCCAACGCCTACGCTAATTTGGTGTTGGCACAATGGGAAAAATGCTTTGTTTTGAATGAAGATTCAGTTTTTGTTGACCATCTTGTATTTTATAATAGATTTGTAGATGATGTGTTTTTGTTGTGGAGGGGAACTGTTGAACAGCTTTTGAGTTTCGTAGCATACCTCAATAGTACCACAGATTTCCTTAGTTTTGAATGTACTTATTCTTTAAACACCATTGATTTTTTGGATGTTAGAATAATCAATACCCATCAGGGCTTTGATACTGAACTTTATAGGAAGGAATGTTGGAGAAACAACCTGTTACATCGTGAGAGTATGCATCCTCGGCACATGTACAACAACATTATTACCAATCAAATGGTCAGGATCTCCAAACTAACATCTCAGACGACAGCTTATAATGAACACAAACAGACACTTACTAGGAACTTTTTATCTAGAGGTTACAATATGAGACATGTATCCGAAGCCATTTCTTTAGGTGACTCACATAGATTATCTGATGGAGCACCTTTGATCAATAGAACATATAGACGTTCTCATTCTGTCAATAGGAGGACTAATGATAACCATAATAGGATTATTATTCCCTTCACTAATAGAAATAACAGCATCCTGAATGTATTCAGGAAGCATTGGAGTATTTTAATGGCAGATGACACGATTAGTTCTTTAGTTGATGTAAGACCTAGGGTGGCATATCGGAACATGCCTTCATTGAACAGGCTGTTATGTTATGATCGCTGTCACTCTGATGCGCCTCAGAGCAATAGAATAGGGACCTTTCCATGCCATATGTGCAATCAATGTAAGTATGTATCTACTACTGACATTTTTACTCATCCTATAACCAACAAGAGGTACTTATTTAGACAGCATGCCACTTGTAAGTCTTTGTGTCTAGTATATGTAGCAACGTGCAAAGCTTGCACAATGTTTTATGTGGGGATGACCACAAGGTCATTACGAGAGCGCATCAGAGAGCATGTTTATGCAATCAGCAAGTGCAATATTGTCAATGCACTTGCGAAACATATATCAGAGCTAGGCAATACACATAGTTTCAGTTTTCAAGTGTTAGAACTAGTTAACACAGGGAAGAGGCTAGGCAACATAAAAAATAGGATTGAGGAAAGGGAGAGCCACTGGATAATGAGGTTACAAGCCCATAGGTTTGGGCTTAATGAGAAGTTATCTATTAAGCCTTTCTTAACTTCCAGGTCCTTAAAGCATTAACATTAATTAAGCTTTTAATTGTTTTATTGAATGTTGTGATGTCACTACCTGTTTTTTGTATAAAGGGAGGGGGGTTTTATGCTGCATTTATATCTGATGAAGCGTTGAGAAGCAACGCGAAAGCACTTATACCACTGCAGTCTGTTTATCTGTTGTTCAATAAAGCGTGGACTTTTGGTTTTACCTGAAGATTTTGGAGTTTTATTCGGTTTGGCTTACATGGTGCACTCTTTATTGTTATTTCTCTGCAGATTGTGTTGCTGACCTATGTCCATTTTTCTCATGCCCAACTCCTGCCAGACGTTCCAGCACAGACAATGTGTGGTCCAAGACAGACACTGTCTCAGCCCACTGTCTGTCCACTGCTTCAGTGAACCGATCCTGGGTGTTTTCAATGTGGAGGAAGCAGTCACAGATGTCAGACTGTGCTGCATACATATCCCTATTCATCCATCTGGTGTTGCGTTCAAAATGTGCCTATGCCTCCATGAAGGCCCAAAACATGTGCCGAGTGACCTGTGATATGATACCTGCAACAGGTGGTGGACGAGCAACAGTGACTAACTCTCTGGCTATGGCCAGTGTCTACACTTACTGATGCCATAGTTGTCACACTGTTTTGTTCAGTATCACCACCCTCTGATTGTCCAGCATCTGTGGCCTCTGGGAACTGGATATGTGTGGACATACTGACTGTGTGTGGTGACAGTCGGGACAGAAGAGGGATGTCAACCTCTGGGACAGAGTCAGTCCCTGACAACCCCACCTGTGCCTCACTATGGCCACCATCATCATCAGACTCAGATGATAACACTGGCATCATTTTGTCAGGTGAACAGACTCCAAACCCCCATTTACCTGTGAGAAGCAAGACAAAAGCAGTATATTACTACCTGCACAATTATGTATGGTAATCCACACAGACTTATACAGATGAGGATCCACAACTGCATTACCACTCCCATATCTTTTCAACCCCAATCCCATGCTGAACAGACAGCCTCACAACAGCATACACAGGCAAGTCAAGCCCTTTATAACATGCACATCAGCTACATCCACTTAAAGTTGCCAGTGCAATACACCTGTAAGGTATGCTATAGATACTATATATGATAGAATTACAGAGAAAACCCATTATAGCTATCATGAGAATGATATGCCAGCACTAGTCTCACTGCCTCAGGTATAGAACATCTCCCTTTTGCGTTGGCTAGGCATCTTGGAGAAATTGCCAACTGTAAACCAGGCTGCATAGTTGCTCATAACTATAAGTGCAAATGTGTTAATGTTCATCAAATACACACCTGTGATTACCCAGTGTGTAAACTGTAGTTTACTGTTCCAGAATGGAACATACAAATAATCAACTCTGGCTAAACACAAAGGGTAATATGGCAGCCATTAACTGTCATAGGGTATATATATGATCTGTAAAACAACTGTATCATACTTACTAGGTACAGAACCAGAGATTTGGGCCACACCTGACAGACCTATGAAAAGGTGAGGGAGAGGTATTGTCAGCACCACCAAATGTTGCAGCACTACAAGGTAATATGTGCATATAGCCACATGTACAGTAGCTACTGTGGCAATGGCTATATTGCTGACATTCAAAGTATATGTGCACAACTGAGCGTTAATCCCAGCCCCCACCCCTAATGCAGATAGAACTGATTACCATGTACTGGTATGTGCAGCCTGCCACAATGACTGATACAGTATTGATGAACATAGTAAGCTTACCTGTATGCACCTCTGCTGTAGCTACTGTGGCACCCACCTCCATGCTGTATGGTGTGATGGATGACTTGGAGCTGTCAGGTGGTTCCAGGTTCACCAGGAATTCCTCTGTGGCTGAGAGTGGTTGTTCCACTGCAGGCCATCCACTGGTGGCTGCACAATCCCTGGAAACAGCAGCTGCCCTTTGTCATGCAGCATTCAACATGTCTGTGCCAGACCTGTTCATAGGTCCTGTCCTGTTGGCCAGTCTGATTAATATCCCACACAAGGTCTGCCCACAATGTTCCCCACTCTTCCCGATTCTGCCTCCCCATGGACAACAAGTTCTGATGGTGATGTCTCAGTCCATCCAGTATGATGTCATTCTCTGCATGTGAGAAGGGGGTGTCTCCTGTGGTACATGGTTCCTGAAAGACATTAAAAGGGGAACACATTACAGGACCAGGTACGTGGACACCCACTATGTACAGATCCAGCACATATATAATGTCCTGCACTCTCCACTTCTCCCTCACATGTTATACCCACAGTCTGACAACACATGATTTGTGTTGATACCACCAAGATAGAAGCAATACTGGGGTATGTCTCTGTGTGCCATAGCAAATATTGCTGCATGTTACTACACCCTTTACTGCAGTCTACTCTGATGTGTCCCCTATGGGCAAACTACCACTAATATGTCATACGGCCACTGCCAGACTAACTGCAGTATGCTATTACAACACCTGTATGGGGACAGTCCAGCAACACCAGTGTGCCACAATGATAGTATACAATGCAAATATGTTGTAGTATATGTTCTCTGTAGGCATCATACCTCTCAACTATACATATATTTACAGACTGTCAGGATGTTTGCCTCATAGTTTTGGTCATTTTCACACAAACTTGTGGATTTCTGATAAATGGTTGGCCAATCATTGATGGTTGATGTCAGAAAATAAAGACAGATATCGGAGTTTCACAAGTCATACCCTTCAGAATCCAGTCATGCTACTGTAATACCTGTCATTTTATTAACTATCTTAGTTTGAAGAACAATATTTAACAAGTGTCCCTAAAATTGGGCCTTTGTTCCTCCATTAATTATGTCTTTGTCCAGATTTCTTGCTGTAAAAGGGTGACAGGTATGTTAGGCATAGCTGTTAATTGAACAGCTACAAATGTCAACAGAAACAGGGACTTAGCCAGAGTACCTCAGGGACACTTTGAAAATGTTAGGACTATTTATGTGAGACATTGACAGAATGAGAGGAGGTGAAATACTGCACATCATTTGATGTTACAGGAATGTACACCCTTACTTACTGTCACAATATATGAAGTGTAAACCACTAGCTTTCTACAACAGCCGTCCATTGTAGAAAGGATTAAGAGGGACAGAGCAAAGATATCAGTGAAATCAGGGACAGCTGAGAGGCATGCCTGTAGGTGCAGGACAGCAGAGTATCAATGACATGTCATTCCCATAGGTCTAGAACAGACTTACTGCTGTAATCACTATTCCCCATACCTCCATCCCCCCTTCTGCATCCTGTTATATGGAGGAATCATTTACATACCTGCTGCAGTGCAGTACTCCTTTGATGAACCTTGCTTCCGATGCTGTGTTGCAAAGACTGTTTCTGTGTGAGATAAGTCTAATACAGACTTGTTCCCCATTACCAGTTGCTTGCCTTTTTATGATACTGCTCATTAATAGGTAATTGCCTCTGCAACAATCTTTAGCTCTAATATGCTAATTGCAGCCAAAACAGTTGAATTGCACAGTCATTAGCCAATAACATGCCACTACAGTACAATATATAAGGCCTACATATAGACCTGGGATCCTTTCTTAGATGTGTAGATGGAAATGACTGAGGTGTGGAGACTACAGCACCAGGGAAGACAGGTATCATAACTGTCAGCTGTGGAGATTTATGCAGTATATTGACATTTTATCCTAATATGTGTGTGGTCAGTGTCCCGTAACATTGTGGTCATCTGTCAAATCACTGGCAAATCATTGTGGGTTGAAAACAGTAATGAAAGACATACATTTGTGTGTCACACTTCATACCCATGAGAATATGTATGCTAATGCAATAGTTATTATTCTATCATCTGACTATCTTTCTAAGAATAAAGTGTAAAGCATGTCCCTAACTCTGGGCCTTTATCCCCACATTAAGTATGGCTGTGTCCAGATTTCTTGTTCTAGGGGTTTGGGAGGTATGGTAGGTTTGTATCGGCTACCCTTATGTACAGTTGTGTATGGTGCAGGATGCAGTTGCTGCTGCAGGCTAGAACACATAGTGGGTAGTGTGAGCACTTTGGAGGACAGCAAGCTGTACAAGTATGCATGACAGCTGTTGCAACTTTGCCATTGCAGTAGTGGTAGGGTAAGGGTACCCTTTACAGTCCAATCAAGATTAAGTAATATCTGTTATGCAGCAGTGCCAATAACAGAGTAGTAGGCAACATATAGCTAGGCTATATAGATATGTGCAGTGTGTCCCTACCTGCAGGCCTTAGACTTGCAAAACTGGGTAGCAGTTCATTAATTAGCAGTAACCTGTCTGTATTATGAATGCATGACTCACTCATTACTTGCTGTCATCACAATAATGCCATTGAACTGCAATATAAAACTGAATTTGAACCTAAGACTATGAGTGGCAAAATTCACTACCAGCAAAGCATTTAACACACTGAGCTACTGAATCATTGCAGATGTACATGTATTTCCAAGATATATGTGCACATATACAGGCTGTGTGAAACTTTTCTACATCCATGAGAATGTATGTGACTTTATATGGTTGTATTTCTCCACCAGAGTCCCAGTTGTGCATGTACTTTGCCATTGTTGCCTTAGCAGGTGTCTTTCCACAAGTTGCTGATAAAAGGACACATATACCTTCTATCACAGCCCTCACTTACATCCATTATTATGTCTGTATTATTGCACCAGAGTCCAAGGTACATTCCCATTTTTCCCATTAGCTTTTTATTTCAGTTACATGTTTAAAGACTGTAAATAGCAATGAGTATGCTTTGTTGGAAACACCTACTTAGTTTATGACCTATGTAGCATGGTGGGTTAGTGTGGTATGCTATAGTGGAGCGGGGCCTGGGTTTGACACTTGGCAGAGGTGTTTATTTTCTACATGTGAGTAACAATGAAACAGACACATATCGTCATGAAAGCTCTTTAAAACTCATTTAAGCCTGGCTAAGCAAAGCAGTGCAGCACGCCACCCACCCCGCTCTGTGTAAATCTGTGCAAATACACTCTAAGAAAATATAAAGAAAAGAAAAAGTGGGTGATAGGAAAGTGGTGAAATAGGGGCAAGCAGGTGGAAAACATTGTGAAAGGCAGGTAGGGATGTGCAGAATAGGTGTAGAAAATAACAATAGCTATCCACTTCTTGTACAGAAACAGCTGTGCATTTTGACAGATTTTGTAGATGAATTTGGCCTCTCAAACCCCAGAGGGAGGGAAGAGGACAACATAAATATGTTGTTAAGCCAATTGGACAAAATTAGTTGTGTCCAAGTGGACACGTGTACGAAATGGAGAGCTATGTATGGACAATCTTTTTGTTGTGGAACAGGTGCCCCTTTTATTTATTTATTTATTTTTTTTTAAAATTTTTTTTAATAAGGAAGGAGTGGAATACTGGAAAGGGGCATAGGTATGTGTGGAGAGGTAAGTTGGGTAGAAGAGGATGCATTTTGCAGAAATACAAGGCAGGCAAAACAGCAGACAGGGGCAGTGTGTGACACATGAGGGGGTAAACACCTTGGATGGGGTGGGTGTTATGGATTCTGAGTCACACTTGCCTCCAGACGGCAGCAGCATGACTCATATCCCCACCCATGGGACAGTTGACACTGCTCCTTCACTGATCCAAAGGTGGCTGTGCTGGAGGCTGGACACCAGGACCAGCCTGTTCCACCAGGTTGGCCAGTGTGTCCTCAATCTGACGCAGGTGATGTTCATAAGTCAGATGAACGATCCTGTGCACCATGACTGGCAGTTGCTCTTGGGTGACAGTAGCCCCTTTGCCACCACTCCCAGGGGGGGACTGGGCCCAAACTCTGATTCCACCCAATGCCACAGGTGGTGCAGGGGCAGTGGAGGGGGCACCACTGGCCTGGGACCCTGACATTTCAGGACCCAGTGCCATGGCCAGTTGAGGCAAGGTAGGCAGATCACTGGGAACTGGCCTACCCTGACATGCTTTGGTGATGGAGGTATGACAATAAATATAGGTTAGTTTTGAACAAAAACATTGTTTGTGCTAGAACAGTCAAAATAACCCAATTACCTAGTGCATATTTTGTGAAACATGACTATAAGTAACAGAACAGTCAGTATATTAACAGCATGTTGGTAACAGTTACAGCATAAGACCAACAGAATCTATAATTCAACAAGATATGCTAATATGCAACCATTATAATACATAACAATAATAAAACACATGCCCCAAAATACAGTTTAATGTAACAATATATGTTAATAGTAAACCATAACCAATGAATAACAATAATGAATATATAAAGATAAGGGGTGGGGAGAGAGAGAAAAACAGTCCATTAGTACCATTATAGGCTATTTACTTGACAACAGTACTACTATCTAATTTACAGGTCTGTCCTTTCTTTATGTGTACAAGTCCCCTATAGCTGCTGTAGCATGTATATACTGTAGCATGTACATAACTCTCAAGCTATTCGCATGGGACAGTATGAGCCAAGCAGTAACAACTGTGAGTCCACAACTACACAGAACAGTTGCACATCAAGTGGGCCTTTATAACTATCAATTTGTACTGTGGGCTGATATAGCGATGCTTTACAATATAGGTAATCATTTCGATGTTAATCCTGTGACAGATGTATTATGCACTACTAATTATATTACATGATAATATGACACTTGAAAGACCTGTATGTGTACAGTACAGAAACTAAACAACTATCATGCCTTGCTTGACAGGCATTACGATAAAACCCAATAGCAGTGACTGCAGAGGACATCTGCATGGAATGCATTAATTGACTGCAGAGGCTTTTAACAGACACTCCAGACATACAGCCATACCAAGATTACACATTTTTTTCTTTTCTTTTATTATTATTATTATATTTCCTTTATTTTATGTTGTATTTTCACATTCTTGCTAATGATTTTAAGAGTTTGTGACATCTAAACACAATTATTTACTAATAATATGGGCTACCTCAACCATTTACCTGTAGTTCATGTGGAGAGAGAATCTGTAAACATTACATGACTGATACTCTAATATGTAGTGTTACATAGCACTGGATTTGAACTCTGGTCTGTGCGTGGTAAACTGTACTACGCACAGAACATTTAACAAATTGAGCTACTAACTGATATTTGCTTAGATCTCACCTGGAACCAAAATATGACCTGGTAATAGTACTACAGTGTTATACTAGACTGCAGTGACAGTAGAACACACATGCATGAAATACAAGCATGACAGAGATAGTAGGTAATCTATATATTAGTCAACCACATCAACAAAGCAGAAACATGGTTGCAAAATAATGGCACTTTAAGCCTCCAAGTTTAAAAAGGAGAACTTTATAACTGCATAAGCACTTTCACAATAACAATTGCTTCATCAGATCATATTGAATTAAAAAATGCACAATGAATACATACTAGTGTCAGCCAGTGGCTGTAAATGCATTTCAGTTGCTAAGTAACTTGGATAATTATCACCATTTTTAAAGCAGTACCTTATCCAACAGCTAAATAGCCTAAATCACTAAAAAACATTTTATACTAAGATAAATGCAGAAAAATACCTTTACTAAAAGTACTAATCCAAATGCTAGTAAACATAAACATAAAAATATGAATATAAATATAAATATATACATATATACAAAACAGATATATAAAAAATATATATGTACACATAGAATTACTCACTTCCCCCTGCACACAAAATCATCTTTAGTACTCATGCTTTTTATGTGCACATATTGTGTGTACGTTACAGCTTTCATATCAAAAACAAACAAATAAATATATACACCAAAGCATAAAAGTGCATATATATTATCTTAAACTAAATGATGAACCAACTATTTCTTCTTAATCTACATCCCTTTAGAACTAGTTTAACCAAAACATGATCACTTAATCCTGGTCCCTGATGTGCTCTTAGCTTACAGATCCAGGATAACTCTTTCTGCTCTGTCATTATGTATCCTTGCCTAACATCGTCATGAATAACCACTAGGACCATAAATTTAAACTCATGCCTATCACCTTTAATGTTCATATGTTTGGCTATGGCACTGTAATTTAAACACTTCAAAGCACAATACAGATGTTCCCTGACTTGTTCCCTCAACCGTCTATTCATTTTGCCCACATAAAATGAGTTGCATAACATGCAGTGGGCCAGATACACTAAATATTTTGTTATGCAGTCAGTAAACACTTTATTTATATATCTAACTCCAGTGGAAGGATGTATAAAAGCATTAGTCTGTTCTATATAACTGCAAAAGGCACATCTCTTGCATTTTACTGTGCCCATTACTTGAGTCTGTGTTTCTCCAACCACCTTAGATATTGGATAGCATAATCTGTGTTTAAGGGATAATTTGTTTTTATACCCATATCTGTGTCTAGAACCCACTAACGTTGCTGTTCTTGGGTCTGCCTGTAATAAATGCTACTACTTATTGAAACTATTTTTTTTAACTGTTGGTCATCACTAGAATATGTCAGAGAAAAAAATATATCCTTAGGCATACCCCTATCTACTGTTTCCCTTGGTGATAAGGGGTGCAAAATATGGCCTCCCCTGTTTATCTCTACTTTCTCTGACCATTCTTTGCACTGTTTGAATATTATTAATTTTGTATCCTCTCAGTAAGAACTCATTTTCACCCATTACAATCCACTTTCAAAGTCATCACTTCTCACTGTCAGTCTACTAGTTCTTATAGTTTGCCCCTTAAGAACATTCCTAAAAACAAATCTAGGATGCATACTTGTATGGTGCACATAAGCTGGACAAAAACATTTGTTTCTATATAAAAAAGGGCTACTGCCATTTAAGTATTGCACAAATGCTAACATTTGTTCTACATCCCCAGCCCATAATAAAAACAAATTGTCTACAAATCAGCGATAAAATTTCACTAGGTCCTTATAAAGTGCTGCTTCAAGAACATGCTCTTCTTCCCAATTAGCCATGACCAAATTGGTGTAGCTATTGGCACAAGGTGTGCCGATAGCTATGATAGAGGTTTGCTTATAGTATATCTTATCAAAAATAAACACGTTGTGTTCCAGTATCAACTCTAGCAAATAAATAAAGTCTACTTGACATGAATCATAAATGTTCTTAGTTAACAAGACATTCTTTATCATTTCTATACCCTCATCATTGGGTATCGCAGTGAATAAAGAGGTCACATCAAGTGTGACCAACAAGCATGAGGAAGTCTCAACATTGGTCGTCATGACCATGTACATGTCCTATAGAAACTGTTTTGTATCACATAATATCATGGAACACTGCTTGACCACTGGACATAGTCGCTTTTCCAAATAGATCATCATGGGGTCAGTCAACCACCCCGCTCTTGCTTCTATGGGCCTAAAAGGTGGTCTATGAGAGTTCTTATGCAATTTTGCAAACCATTGAATGAAGGAAGTAATGGTTTCTCTACCAGGAAATATTGGAATAATTCTTTACTCATGAGGTGCATATTCAAACATTCACTCAGAGAATTCAACAGTTTTTGCTATATATTAGTATATAGAATGCAGGTGTGCACAATATATTGTTAGTGGACTGAAATATCTGTGAAGTCAACAAACAATATCAGATCATGGAGTGGGCTACCTCACCCATATACCTTGCTTACCTACTGTTTGTGGATGATAAAGTATTATTTGAACAATATTGGCTTAGAAACAACCTTGAACGGTACTATGCGTGTTAATCAATACACTTGGCAACCATTATATTTGCATTCTATAGCTATTACAGTGTTATACTGGCCTGCAATACCTTACCTTACAGGCTGAATGCATACAGTTCTACTGCAATGGTTAAAACAAGACAATCCTCCATGCTATTGGTATTGGTTCATGTTTTATTGCAGAACAGTTGACATTATTTCTTGCAAAACAGCTCTAACTCCACACTTATTGCACTACAAACTTTATTGTATACACTTTAATGCAGTTACTGGTATTGTTTCAAGTTTGTATTGCACAACAGTTGTCACTATTCAGTTCTTGCAATACAGCTCTAATTCCACATTTATTGCATTATATACTTTACTGTATATACTTTAATGCAGTTAATGGTATTGTTTCCTGTTTTTATTGCACTGCAGGTGACATTATTTATTTATTGAACTACAGCTCTAAGTCCACATTTATTGCAATACAAACTTTACTGTATATATTTATTGCAGTTAATGCTTTACTCTTTCTTGATTATTTCAATGCAGTTAGCATAATACATCTGAACTCACCACACTCACAGCACAACCTGACCACGTGCCCCACATGCAACTCAGTGTTGCAAGCCCTCTCCCCTGCAGCTGTTGTGAGAGAAGCACAACATTATACATACCAGTTTAGCAGACATTCAGATTAGGTATTGGTGAAACAGAAGTAAAGGTACTTACATACTTGTGGGGCATTACTTGCCTGAGAGTCTTGGACTCAGGTGGCCAAGAGATCCCCCTTTCTCCTTTCAGGTCATAATGGTGGTGATGACAATGTTCACTTGTGGGAGGGATACCAGTAAAACAGGTGAGTTCTCTTGCCAGCCAGTCCCAGTCCTCCACCTTATACTCTGAGCCCTGGAAACCTCCGTGCCGCAGCCAATCATCATGTTTTTTTTACTAGGTGTCTAACCATGACCCTGGAATCCAGAATGTCCCAATGTTGTGCCTGAAAACACACACCTTCACCAACACGTAGTACCCTTCAGAGACAGAACTCCAATGGATTCTGCTGTATTCCCACCTATTGGGCTTAACACTCCACCCATCACCATTTTATCCCTAATCTCTAAAATATTGAAAAATGTGGCAATAAACAATTCATCCATTACCTACTAAATCACAACATCCTCTCACCAACCCAACATGTATTCTGCCCAGGGCATAGTACTTCTACTACTTGATCTCTTTCTTGGATATCATTAACAAAGCCTGTGACCATGGACATACAGTGTCAGCTCTCATTCTGGATCTCTCAAAAGCCTTTGATACAATATCCCATACCATTCTCCTGTCTCAACTCTCTTTTATAAGGTTATCCTCTCAGTCTCTTAACTGGTTTAAAAGCTATCTCTCAGACAGGCAACATGCTGTTAAATGGCAAAACTCTATCGCTCCTTACCTATATAACACCACAGGCATCCCACAAGGCTCAATTTTAGGACCTTCTCTATTTAATATATTTATAAATAATCTGCACCAAACTCTTCCAAATGCCTCCTTAGTAAAGTATGCAGACAATTCAGATATAATCTGCTCTGCACCCAATCCTGCATCTCTTCGACAAATGACACAAACAGCATTCAGTATAGTAGAATCTTGGCTCTATAAACATCATCTTTCTCTCAACCCTAACAAAAACTAAGCTTATGGTATTTACCCTCAAAAGAAATACAGAACTTAAAGAAAATTTCATTATTTTCCCTCTAAACTCCATTAAAATTGAACTCATTACTAACAACAAATTATTAGGAGTCATAATAGACAAAAACCTCAAGTTCAACCTTCACATCCAATCCAATATTAATAAAACCCATACAAACTAGGGCTTCTGTACAGACACAACAAATTTCTCTCCTTACCATCTAAACCAGCTTTAGCCCTCTCCTGTCTCCTGCCTTCACTAACCTATGCTGCACCCTTGTGTATTAATCTACAGTCTTCCCTGAAACTCAAACTAGAATCTTGCTACAACAAGATTGCCAAATTTGCCACAGGCAGCCGTAACTCCTCCCATCACTGTAATTCATTAAGGAAACTACAGTGATTAGAACTGCCCCATTACCTGTTACTCTTACAACTAACCACATCACACAAACTTATCTATAAACCACATGATTGCCCTGCCCTCAGCTCCTTACTTATTCCCTACTCCCCTCTCAGGCCACTATGTTCAGAACACTTACACATACTCCAAATCCATAAATCAAACCTTCCTGTAGGCAAACTACTCTTCTCTTGGACCATGGCCAGAGCCTGAAATAATCTCCCTACCTCTATTTGCAGTGAACATCTCTCTAACTTCAACCCCCCCTGCATAATCATCTCCTCTCCAACTGGATATGTAACTGTACAAAGCCACATACTGCCACCAATTAAGCCATTGCCTGTCCTTTTCTCCCCTCAGACTCAGCTGCCCATTAGAAAAAAATCTAGTCCTGTTCATTCCTAGTAGCATCTCTATCCCTACTTCCCTCATGAACCTTATTTTCTCTCTATGTTATAGCTTTTCCTGAAATGTCCTAATTTCCATCTCATGTTCTACACCTTCACCAGAACTTGCCTAACTTTTTCTCTCCACACTTCTACTGACTATAATCATCTACACTAATTCCTTCTACTACCCCCTAACCATCAACCTCCTCCACCTGAATTTCCACTGGATTTTTGTAACTCTACAATACTTATTTGTATTATATTCTCACTTAAATCTTTTTGCGTCTTAAAACCTGTCATTTCAAACTCTACTACTTTGACTCTATACTACATATCTAAGAACCTGCTCTTTCAAATTGTTCCAATTATTGTACTGCATTTTCCGTATTATGATGTACTTCATTGCAATCATTGTATTAATTATCTGTATTGTCTCATTGCAAATACTGTACTATTAAAACTGTATTTTAATCTCCTGTCTTGGAGCTCATTGTTCTTTCATAATGCCTTACTGCAACTATTGTATTCCAGTACTGCATTTTGTAAGTTTATGTCATGGAGCTTTTCTCCCCGGGCCTCCACTGTAAATGGGCTTTCTGTGGCCCAGTGGACTTTCTCGGTTAACAAATGTCAATAAATAAATAAAAATAAATAAATAAAGCCTGTTTTCTCACCCTTAAACACCATTGGGCAACATTTAAAAAAATCACTGCATCACTTAGTAGCACACAAACCAGCACAGCTGAGCTGAACAGTGTGAAAACCTGCAGAACCATATGCTTAGCAATGCTTTGTAGTGCACAAACCAGGCAAGCAGAGCCAAGCAGTGCATAAACATTTTCGACGTATGTCCTCCTTGTGTGTGTTTATGAGGTGCTTAGCATGTTTTAGCAGGTCTTAGTAGAGCTTAGCGGAGCACAGTGGTCCATAATTTAAAAAAACTGGCATAATTTGTATTTCAAAAGTGAATACTTATTTTCCCTTTCACATGTTCAAAACCTAGACCTGCTGCTCATGAGGCCATAACTCTACCCATTTAGCTATGTAGATATGTGGAATTCTGTTATACCTTCACATATACCTCTGAACTACCTATAAGCACTGCTGAGCACCCCACTGCGCCACACAAATCCACTCAGCTATGCTTAAACATGACATTTAAATAAATAAATAATTAAATACATCCAGTTTCTATTTTTAGATGTCTGGCAGGTGTCTCAGTGCCATTGTTGCACTCTTTTCCATGCAAACATGCTTTTTTAAAAAAAATATATTGTAATAACACAATTAGACAGTGCATGGAGTGTCTTAATCATCTGCAGATAGAGTTAGCATTACACTCCCTACACTGATTCAATAACCATGTTCTTCAGCTCTTCCTCAGCAACGCGCCATCATAAATATGCATGGACCACTGCCAAGGGGAATCCATGTACATGGATATAGTAACATTCTGTGTAGGCTCTTAACTGTGTCTACAAAGATTTTCGTAAATCCTGGGGAAGATTTTTACAACAAGATCACATACAGTAATAAAACAGATTATACAATTCCTCCCCTAAAACGTGCACGCTGATTGGCCAGCCCAACCAGCATGCCCGTTGTAAATCCCTCAATATACTAACGGAAAAAGGTCCGGTCGCCCAGACTTTTTCCGTTAGTATAAAACACTGTCTCGCTATGTTAAAAGAGTTTAACATAGCGACACAGGTTTAAAAAAAGCAACAGAGATCTCCGTTGCTTTTTTTAAAGCTGTCTCGCTATGTTAAACTCCTTTAACATAGCGACACAATAAAAGCAACGGAGATCTTGCGATCTCCGTTGCTTTTTTTTAAAGCTGTCTCGCTATATTAAATGGGTTTAACATAGCGAGACAGTTTTGCTTTTTACTGTTTCGCTATGTTAAATGGGTTTAACATAGCAAGACAGCTTTACAATAAGCAACAGAGATCTCCGTTGCTTATTTTAAAGCTGTCTCGCTATGTTAAACCCATTTAACATAGCGAAACAGTAAAAAAAAACAACAGAGATCTTGCGTTCTCCATTGCTTTTGCCCACAGCTCTGATGTACTGCGAGCGCAGTACATCAGAACTGCCGCAGAATACCAGACAGCTGCGGAAGGGCAGTAAAGAGGCATTATACAATGCCATTATTTAAGAAAAGTAATTATTTCTTTTCTTAAATAATGTCATTGTATAATAGCAATAACCCACTTCTGGGTGTGGGTAATGCTGGATTTAACCATGGCTGGCTTTGTTTGGTCCTCGGGCTTCACCCTCGGGACCAAACCACGCCAACCATGGGTAAATCCAGCATTACCCACACCCAGGAGTGGGTTATTGCTATATGTAACAATGTTTGTACATTTTTATGCATTTCTCTACATTTCTAAGGGATTAGTAGTAAACACAGCAGATAGCTTTATATACTCTAGTTAGGTGTTAATATATATACTCAATATAGTATTCTTAATGGCATTCATTACATACAGTACAGGCAAACAAAAAATAAAATACATTTATGATAAGCAGGTCAGTTATGCACTTCAATATGTAGGAAGTTTAGGATTTACCCTAATAATGGTTAAAGAGACACTACAATGTTTTACATACAGATATGATGTATAAAAGTTAAAGGATTTCAATGGATTTACAAATTATTACTTGTAATTGAGAAGAGTCATACTATTCAGCAATGTCTTAGAATTTGTTTATGGTGGTCTAATGTTTTCAGCATAAGGATAGATTTGATTGGTAAGGAATTGTTTTTAGGATGAATTTGAAGGCTGTAACGGATTCAAATTGTGTAATAGAGTGGGAGTACAGGCTTAGTCCAGGTCTCTTATTTGGCCTGGATACTCTAAGAAGCTGTTTGCAAGTAGACCAAAGATTCTGGGATGGAATAGAGGGTTGTAGGGTGGAGTGGAGTGCAGGGCAGTTTTCTGGGTTATATATTAGTTTGTGAGCAAGAGTTAGTTGGGTGTAATGAAGGTAGTGGATAAATTCTAACCAGTTCAGTACCTTAATGGCCTTGCAATGATGTGTATGGTTTGGTAAGCCTGAGACAAATTTTGCAATTTTATAATAGCATGATTGTAATTTGTTGATTAGAGTTGTGTGTAGGTTGGTAATGATGGGGGAACCATAGAGAAGGGAGGGAGTAAGAGGATACTTGCCAGTTTTATTTTTGAGGGTTGGTCCATGTAGCATTTATGTGTATAGAGTTTGCCTAGTTTAAAATGTGTTTTCTGTACTCTAGTAAGAATATGATGCTCAAAAGATAGTTTGTCATTTACAGTTTGTTGTTTTGTTCTTTTTTCGGCTTTTTCCCGGTTAGGGGTCACCACAGCTGAACTCTGGTCCGCTGATGATTGGCAGTAGATTTTTTTATGGGTGCCAAGGTCCCAGCTCGACGTCCAACCTTCAACGAAGGCACACCCATTCTATGCATGTCTTTCGAATGCCACTCGACCACGGGGAGGACATTTACAGTAATGTATAGTAATTTTGCTGTCTTCACTATTGTAATTTCAGTGTTGTTTTGTGAATATATTTTAAAGTACTGTGGGTGTGGCTTAGATGAAAATAGTAGTAGCTTAGATTTTTTTGGGATTTAGTTTTAGTTGTGATCTGTTTAGCCAAGTTTCTATGGTTGTGAAGGTGTTTTGTGCTATTTTTAGTCAATTCATTGGCATATTGGATGAGTGAACTTTGCATTAAGACTTTGTGGAGATCATTTATGTTGTTGTTGTTGTGTCTTTTGGCTTTTCCCGGTTAGGGGTCGCCAAGGTGGAACTCCGATCCGCTAATGATTGGCAGTTGATTTTTACGTGCTGAGTTGCCGGCCCTACCGCACAACCTTCAACTAAGGTACGCCCATTCACACATGTCTCCACAGAAGATGCTCTAGCTGAGAATTGAACGGGACAACGTCTTGCTGTGAGGCGACAACGCTACCACAGCACCACCACCACATATTGTGGAGATCATTTATAAATATCTTAAAAAGCAAAGGTCCATGAATAGATCCTGGGGGACCCCTGTCTTATTAACCAGATATCCAGATTGCTTGTTTTACCATCTGACAGATTGTTGTCTGTTATTCATGTAGTTGGCGATCCAGGTAAGGGTCTGTATACAGCATCCTAATTTTGCTAATTGTTGGAGTAATTTAGCATGTAAAACTGTGTTGAAAGCTTTGGATAGGTCTAATAAGACTACTGTTGTCAATAGGCCAGACAGATTTCAGAGCTTTGTTCACAGTGTCAGTGAAAGAAAGTAAGGCTGTAGTAGTGCTGTGTACTGGACGAAAGCCATGTTTGGTTGAAGTGAGGAGATTATTGTCAGAATGTTGTTGAAGTAGTTGAGTGTATATACACTTTTCCAATATTTTAGATAATGGTGAAAGAATGGAAATGGGTCTGTAGTTAGTTAAATCATTGGCATTCCCACCTTTATGTAATGGGGTTCAGATTGATTGCTTCTAAATTTGAGGGACTGTAGATTCTGTGATAGAGCAGTTAATGCAAATACTGATGAGGTAGGGTATTGCATCAGTCCAAGTTTCAAGTATTCAGAGAGGAGGTTATTGACTGATAGGGAGCTTGGTCTTAGTTTAGTTAGCAATTTAAAAACTACGGAGGTGGGCAGCTTTTTGGGAGAATATGGGAGTATGGTTAGATGTTTCCTTGTGAAGTAAGGGATGTAGGCTGGGATTCTGGATAACTGGATTTGCAGTGTGTATCTCACTGGGGATTTGTTATTGTTGGGGTATATTTGACAAGTCTAGCAATGCTGTCAATAAAGTGGGAGTTGAAAATGTGAGCTATCTGTTGTGGGTCTTTATCAGGGGATGGTGATAGGTTAGTGTGGTCCCAAGATTAAGGAGGAAAAAACTGATTTCCAGAATTTGTGGGAGTTATTTCTTTGACTGGATAGTTGTGAAAAATATTTTTTGTCAATTATTATTAATTTCTTAGCTTTGTTATGAAGTTGTTTGAAGTTAATTATCTCATTTGCTTGTTTTTTTATTTTATGCCATTATTTCCAGGCCTGGTCCCCTGAAAAAAGAATCTGCTTTGTTGGTTTTGTAAACCAAGGAGCATGATTAAGTTTTCTTCTATTGTACTGAATAGGGGCGAAAGTATTTAGGGTATGAAGGAAGACCTTGTTAAAATAGTTTACAGCATCCTCTTAGGGTAATGTTTTTTGGATTCCAATTTCAGGTTTTTAGGGAGTTATTCTAAGTTATTAAGTTGAAATTAGTTACATTTCTGGAAGTTCTATAGCAGTTTGGTTTGGATACCTGGTTGTGGGTTCTATGTGTAAAAGCTGGTAAATGTTCACTTAGGTTACCAGAGAAGGTACCGGTATTGAAATATTTATGTGGATCTGACACTAGAATCCAGTCCAAGATGGATTCTAGTTGCTTATTTAGTATTCATGTAGGGCATGTGACAAGCTGTGTATACCTGTGGAGGTTAATACAATTAGATGGGTAGCTTCAAATAAGATTTCGCCAATTAATGTAGGTATCACCTAGAATGATAGTTTCATTGGATATGTTTGGGTTATCCAAAATAGAAAGTCATCAAAAAAATAATGTTTTGTCCTGGGGAATATATAGTGTTGCTATGCATACATTTTTACTATTATTTATTTGTAAAGATGCTAACAAAGTTTCCATGTTGCCAAGGGTAGGGAGAGGTTTAGGCAAGGATGTAATGGTTAAGGAGTTATGGTAGATTAGAGCTACAACCCCACTTTTTTTTTTGAAGTCTATCTTTACATAGGATATTGTAACCAGTTGGAACTATTTCAGTGTCTGATATATGTGGCTTTAGCCAGGATTCTGTAACAGCTGCTATGTCAGGGGTGTACTGAGAGTGCCAGTTGTGAAATTCTGTAATTTTATTACAAAGACTCTGAGAGTTGATTGTTATTATGAATAGGATTTGAGTGTTAGTAGGTGACTTAGAGGACGGAGAGGGCATATGGGTGATACTGGGAGAGTAAGAAGGGTTGGGGTTTGGGTGTATGTCGCCGCTTTGAGATAGTAAATAGAGATGATTTATAAGGTATGAAATGTAGTGGGTTTTAGAAGAGAGCTTAGCTAAAGTGTAGGGAGTTATTTTGAGTTTGTTGTTGATAGGGAAGACTGAATTTCATAGTGTATATATTGCTACAATTGAATAAAGATGATGAGATATTAGAGAGGCTACTTATCTTGGGTCTTGTTGTTGAAATTAGGGTAAGAGTTATTGAATATAATGGGAATTGTGCGCTCTGAATGGATGTGGCTTGGATTAGTATGACAAGAGAAGTGCTGAGAGAGAAAATGAAGATGATTATGTGTGTAGTGTTGAGCATTTTGAAGAGTAACTAATATTGGATATAAAGTAGTGTGGAGATCAGTAGTGTGAAGTTGTGTGGGGGAAACCCTGTTTGTTTAAATTATTATTGGTAATTAGTAGTTGGTATGTGAATGTGGTTGTGGGGTTGCTGATTGGCTGATGTTCTACGGGGGTGTGGACTAGGAGGGTATAATTGTAATGAAAGAGCCCCAAAGAGGTGGATTGCTAAAAATTAAAATAATCAGTGAGACCAGAAAGCACTGTGCTAAACAGGGTGAGTGCAACTATGGGGAAGGGAGATAAGCTTAGGAGGCAAGAAGAAACTAGGTAGAATAAGGGGACAGAACTTTCAGAGAGACTGTTATAAGAAGGGGAACGTGTCCAAAATTGTCTGTGCACCAGAATAAGTGCAGGAGAGCTACATTAACTGGGGAGGAGGTGAATGTGTTGGGGGTTGGACTAGATGGGAGAGTGAGGGGGGGAGGGGATGAAAATGAGGTGACCAAGACCAGTGTGTGCTCCGCAAACAAGGCCACAATTAATGTTAAAAATGCTAATACATGCTGAGTGAGGAGATTACAGTGGAAGGAGACATACACTGAGCTTTCAGTGGTCTGTTAATCACACTGCTGGAAGGGTGTCTTTGTTGTCAAGTAGCAGGATTTGCAGCAATGTGTTTTTCAGTGGGAGACATGAGACACACGTATTCTCCTCAGTGTAACTGTAAAATCAAAGAGAGAAAAAAAAAGTAAGAATATGAGCCAACAGTGAGAGAAGGGTACCTAAGATGCAGCACTTTTTAGTTTTCTCTTTCTTCTAATTTTGCTCTCTCTCTCTCTCTCTCTCTCTCTCTCTCCCCCTCTCTCTCTCTCTGTAGCAATGTTGCCATTTGGGTCTTTGACATTAGAGATGGAGTTGGATGTGCTCTTAGGATTACTTTGGTAAACAGTAATTTTATTAATTTTATTACTTAACATTTTGTAAAGAGAACAGTTGCAAATGTCAGGATGGAGCCTAATTTGTCTCAGTTCTTTGAAGGTAGAGCGGTAGATGGTCATACATTTAACTAGCATTACTTTGGTAGTTAGTAAATGTACCACATTTACTAGTTTTTCTTTTTAAGTAGAACTGCCATGTGTCAGCAGGATTCCCTTAAGTTCCTTATCCTTTGAGTGCTTATGATTTTTTGGCAGATAGTAGTTGCATTGCTTGTATTAGTTAATCTTTTTTAAAGAGAACTGCTGTGTGTGTCAGGCAGGAATGTATAAGGTGTCTTAGAAGCATATGGTTTGATGAAGATGTGTGGGGCAGGATCTTTAGCCCGGGCATTCCATTTCTGAATGCTTATACAGGCTAGGATGAAGATGTGTGGGGCAAGATCTTTTGCCCAGGCATTCCATTTCTGAATGCTTATACAGGGTATGATGAAAATGTGTGGGGTATGAGGTTTAGCACGGGCATTCAGTTTTTGAATGCTTATATGGATTTTACCAGAGTGATTCAGTGCCCTGTGTGCAGTCTAGTACAGGAACATTTAGTGCTGTCATTAGGTTTAATTGTAACAAGCTACAGTTTACAGAGGAAAAATGACTTTTTTTCCCTTCTTGAAATCTGAGGTGTGAACATTGGGGATGAAAGGAGATGGAAGAACAGAGCTGACTTGCTCCTCAGGTGAAGAGTGCTAGACTGGGGTACAAATTGCTAAATTGTATAGAACAGTCCTATTGTGCTCCTTAGGTCAGAATGCCAGATTAGGGAATAATCCTTTTTTTTTTTATTTGTTGCTGATCAACTCTACCAGGAATAGTTTGTCATGTGTTTTAATGTACTGTATATTAATATATATATATCTATATATATATATATATATATATATATATATATATGTCCATGACAGATGAACAAAATGTTGGATCACCGATGACCACATCGCCAACAGACATCCATGACAATGGTAAGTCAAGGTATTACAGAACAGAACACATTTGTGTTCCCGTAATACACATAAAAAACACATTAAAAGGTGTATAGCAGGGGGGCAAGCCCCCCCTGCACCCCCCCACACCCCCCCTAGTTAAGTATACCAACTTCGAGATCACATTACAGTGAAGGAATGGGACTAACTGCCATTCTGCACTACTCACCGTTGTTGGGGATGTCTTTTGTTGGCGATGTGGTCGTTGGTGATCCGGCGTTTTGTTCATCATTTGTGGACCCATATATTATATTCAAAAGCTTTTTCTAACTATGAAATCAATAAATACATCTTTTCTTTGTTTAAAAAAAGTCTATAAAGATGTGCCTGGGAATTCAGAAATGCCTTATCCATTATCACAGCCATGTCAACATTATTTAAAATGTGTGCCCAGTGTGCCCTGAGGATCATTTAGTCTCTGTGCAGCCAGGCCTGTGTGCTTGATGACCAGTTCTGCATTACAGTTGCAGAAGTGACCAACCAGTACCTTGTGTTACACCAACCCATGGACACAGTACAGTACTAACAGCTGTTGTAAACATTGACCATGCATGAGCAGCATAAATGTGTGGGCCGACTCTGCCTTAAGTGGTACTTTGTAACTGTACTGAGAATGTAGTAGCCTGCAGGATTATTAGGGTAGATGGTAGACATACCCCTGAGCTCATGTTAAACAATTATTTTCATTATCATTTTAGTATTGTGTGCCTTGCACAAATGTCATTAGCTAGAGTCTTAGTTTCACTGCCTTGCTATGGTCATGTTTTCTTGTTCAGTTGCATTTCTGTTCTTACTTTTTGTGGAATATGTGGTCAGTCCACAGACATACCTCACATTTACTTAATGATTGTGGGTACACATATCTGTCAGGCAGAAATACAACATAATACATGGCCTAGTAGGATAGCTGTATTGTAAGGATTTCTAAGGGCCAGGCAACAGCAAGGATATTGATTCCACTTGTTTTCCCTACCAACAGAGCTATGCCTAACAACAGGGCATAAAGACAACTATTGGTGCACCTGTTGTCCCATCCACATCCACCCACAAGCCAAAATCCACAAATGCAGAGAATGAGGTAGTACTGCAGGCCTTCCATATCCATGGCCCACAGCCCTTTGCTGCCCGTGCTGCTGACCAGCCCTTTATGTGACTATGTCTGGGCTGAAATTGTCTGCAGTGTTAATGCTATGGCCATACCTCTCAACTGTCTAAATTTTTGCAGAATGTACACATTTCTGCATCTTATTTTTAGTCTGTAATTCATTTTCATAAAATTTGTGGTTTCCTGGCAAATAATTAATGATTGACATCACTAAGTGATACTAAATAATGACAGGCATTGAGTTTCAAACTTCATATCTTTCAGAAAATACATATTAATATAAAATCTGTCATTTTATCAACTTTATAATTTTATAGGAACAAGATTTGAAATCTTTCCCTATTTTTGGGCCTTTTTCCCTCTATTATTTTTGGCTTTGTATTGATCTCTTGCATTGAGAGGTTGAGAGGTAGGGCTGAGGGTAGTCACCCACATTGGAGAAGCCATGACATGGGAACGTATGGCAAGAAGTGGTAGGACATCAAATAAACCATAGACCAAATGGAATCTTTTGGAGATGAAGTTTTTCCTGGTCTCATTAAAGGCAGCACTACCTTCACATGGTCTCATAGCGCAGTGCTGGATCTTGGGGCACAGCTGAACAGGCCCCAAGGAATTTCAACAGTGGATGGTCCAGTTATGTAGTCCTATTTTATCTATAGCTGCAGGTCCTCTTTAGTCATTCAAATATTCCTGAAATCTGCCTGAAATATGGTATGCAGATACACTGGGGATTCAACTGCCACCTCCATCTGTACAAGGTATGGCCAGGTTTATTAGGTTTTGTCACATGTTTATAGTTGTAAAGATATCAGTTGTATATGGATTTGTAGTTCTTGGTCATACTTATACAGGATATTGTTTGCTTTGGTGTATTCACAGGTAATGTTTTATCCAGCACTGACATTGTGCAACTTACCCTGTCTGATACTGGAGGATATGTAGCATCTGACATAGTTAGGGATGCACAATACATGATTTACACAGGGGGTATCATCACCACATCTCTACTCAGTCCATGGGCAAAGTCTCTAGGCTTGTGGATACCCTGGAGACACTAACATTTGGGACAAGATAGGATGATATGACCACTTTTGGTCACGGAAGTGTACTAGCCCTCAGTAGACAGATGTCTTGATCTGCCTTTAGTACTCATTGGGCAGGGAGCTCTTACCAGGGGAATGGGCAATGGTGCTCCATGGAGATATGGTTTCTGCCTTCCATCTTGAGGTTGGTGTGTCAGTTGTTGTATGTGCAGGGATCATTGTGAAGGTTCAAGCTATTACAACCACAGTCATGGCAGAGATAACTTGGGTGATCCAGAGTGAGCATGCTGACCTAAAGAAGAGCATGTCCTGTATGTGTGACTCCTTGGAAAGAGTGACTCTTACACTGGAATGTGCAAAGCCTTCACCGGGACATATGGCATGAGGCTATCCTTGCATTCATTCATCTGCTACATCCACAGATGTTAACCACCATTGCCATGAATTTGCAAGATCTTGCTCCTGCAGGGCTAACACTTGGAGCAATATCTATTCTGGAGATGTCAACTTCCAAGAGAGGGCATCCCCATATTCATGGCCATAACCATGCCAGAATATCTCCTAGCAGACATTGTTTGAGGTCGCAAAGCACACCAGCATATAGCCAGGGTCATGCTGCAGCCAGTACAACTCCTGGAATAGGTCTGTTGTGGATAGGGGCATTCACAGGAAGGTGAACCCTGCAACATGCATGTCCTAGACTTGTCCAGTAAGGTGAGACTCACTACTGCATCAACTGCTGAGGCTGTGTCCACACACACACACACACACACACACACACACACACACACACACACACACACACACACACACACACACACACCCACACACACACACACACACACACACACACGCACACACACTCACATGCACACTCTCTCATTCTTTCTCTTTCTGCAACAGCACTTTTTCATTGTATATATTTCAGTACTCACAGTCACACACTTCCCTGTGAAAGACATGCCCTCCTGTGCTCCCTTGTCCACCTGTGCACCCTGCACTCTGTACACTGTTAGTTGGGTTGCCTATATCTGATGTATAGTGTGTCTAGTCTATGCTAAAATAAGCAGAGTATAGTATGTTTGCATGTACAGTTTTCAGCAATTTCTTGGAATATTCCCTTTTCTCCGAGGTATGGTGATCTTGGAGTTGGTATATATAAGTTCAGGGGGATGCTTGCTCCTCACAATCAAGGGTGCAATGTGGTTTGCCCCCCTTGCAAAAAAAAAAAAAACAAGTTTAAAGATGATTAATGTTCTAGATTTGGGTTTGCATATATGGTCTTTTTTTCAGTCTTTTGGTGCTTAGCATTACAAGTACAGTACAAGTACGTGTCATTAGGTAGTCCAAACCATTTTGCTTTAATATGCCAAATAAGTATAAAAGCAAGACTATCTACACTGAACATAATTAAAATGAATAAAAATAATTAATTAAAAATATAATGCAGGAAAAGCATGACCATGATTAATCTGTGAAATTTAAAAGAGAAACTAAGACCATCTGTGGACAAAGTGTCCTTCTTTAAACAACCTTATACCTATTCTGTAAGTCAGCATGGTATATACTTTTAAGGATTTGTCAACTGGGGTATTGCTTTGCCAGTGGCTCATAGTAGCTTTTTTATTGGTTAGTAGAAAAATGCGAAGAAAAATTACTTTCTGGGAATTATATCTAGTAAATCTCTGTTAATGATGTCCCTAGGAGAAAAGAGCTTTCCTACTTGGCCCCAAAGGTCATTCGAAAATGTATGAAGCCAGCTGAAGATCCATGTTATATGGACTCTTGTTGGGATAACACCTTGGCATTGACACTGCCAACAACCTAACTGTAATCAAAGAGTAAAATGGGTAACTCGTTCCATGGTCAGAAGGAGTTTATGGAAGCATCTCCATGTAAAAAGTCTCGTAGGAAGAAGTGTGGAAATTTCAATACGTCAAAGAGCTGCTCATCAGAAAGTTGTATACCATTGTTGTTATAGGATAATTGCTGTAGATCCTTCACCAAATTATAAAAAGTGTTAATCAGAGTGGAATACATCTGGGACACTCCCATCTCAGAGACATATCCTGACCTTCTGGAGAGTAATAACCTGAAACAATGTAGCAAGTCATCTCCTCCAGCTTCCTTACACTTAGAATAGAGAGTGATGATGGCTATACCTCGTATCATGCTTTTCAGCCCAAAACCCGGGCTGAACCACAAAGGGAGGGGGAGTGTCCATATTCATCAAGGACACCCACACCTCCAGGTTAGTAGCAACACATGAAGCATCAGAGACCATACAGGTGCAACTAACCATAGGCAAAACTGCTATACAACTGGTAGCATGTTACAGACCACCCTCCCAATCTCAAGAACCCCACTCAGCCTTCCTGAAGACATTGGAGGATATGAATGTATCACAAAATACCATCATACTGGGAGACTTCAACTACCCAAACATAGATTGGGTACATTATTCTAGCCCTAATACCCTAGCCCAAAGGTTCCTGGAATTCATAAATTCAAATGCACTGGAACAACTAGTCACCTCTCCCACTAGGGAGATAATATACTAGACCTGATCATCACAAACATGGGGACAAAATGCTCCACACCGAAGTATACCCCTCACTAGTGAGATCTGACCACAAACTAATCGCCCTGGATATACATATCCCACCTCCACCCCAGCACAAAAGACCACAGTGAAAAACTTCTCAAAAGCAGACTTCACTCTTCTTAAGACTGAGATGGTATCCTTTAAGCCCACTGTGCCAGTGGATACCACATACCACAATGCCGAATCCTTCACAAATGCTTTCTATGGACATCTCCAAGAATGCATGGATCATGCAATCCCAAACAAATCCAAGTCCCTCTCCATCAAAGATAAGCATCCTGTCTGGTGGACCTCAGCCATAAACAAATTGTATAACAAAAGAAGGAAGCTACTGCACATCAGAGCAAAATCCCATGAAGGGAAGACATCTCTGATCAACATTAGCAGAAAACTACGTTCTCTCATAAAAACATCCAAGGCCAACTTTGAGAGAAAAATCGCTAAGGACACTAAAGATAACCACAAAGCCTTCTTCAGCTATGTTAGAAACCTGGGCGGAAACCCTCAGATATGCTCAGAGTTGGTTCACAACAACAAAAAATACACTGAACCCACAGATATTGCCAACATTCTGGCTGACAGGTTCAGTGCAAATTTCTTCCCTCCTTCACCCCCAAAAGAAGAAATACTTATCCCAGCTGAATGTAATCTCCCTGTCATCTCAGATGTCCAAGTGAGAACCACCCTAAACAAAGCAAAAAACACAGCATAAATGGGACCTGACGGTATCCTGGGTTGCGTGTAACATGAACTCCAAGAGGAGCTAAACCCACACATAAAAATGCTATTTAACCTTAGCCTTACTTTGGGATATGTACCTGAACACTGGCGTACAGCAACAGTGGTCCCGCTCCACAAGGGGGGTGCCTCTACAGAACCTGGAAACTACCGCCCCATAAGCTTAACCAGCCTGGTCTGCAAAGCTATGGAAAGAATCATTATAGAACTCATAAACAGAGACATAGGGGACGTACAGACCCAGTTCGGCTTTGTAAAGGGCAGATCCTGCCTTTTAAACCTGGTTGACTTTTTCGAAACAGTCACTAGAGCCATTGATGAGGGCAAAGCAGTCCATGCAGCATACCTGGACTTGGCTAAGGCCTTTGACACAATACCCCACTCAGGCATCATAGATAAGCTCAACAGCTTAAAAGTAAACCCTTATGTCACTAGATGGGTTGCAAACTGGCTAAAGGACAGAACCCATAAAGTTAAAAATCGCTGGAGCAATGTCAGACTCAAAGCCAGTCACAAGTGGTGTCCCACAGGGATCTGTCCTGGGACCCCTCTTGTTCGGCATTTATTTCTCAGATGTTAAAGCAAACATGGGAGGGCTGTGGCTGACAAAGTTCGCAGATGACTGCAAACTAGGCTCCATAGTCGATACACCAGCAGACACACACATCCTACAAAAAGGCCTCACAGAAATGGACAACTGGTGCCGGAGTCACGGCCTTAAACTTAATGCCAAAAAATGTATAGTCATCCCTTTTGGGAAAAACGAAGTACCCACAAATTATCACATAGACAGCAACCCACTGAGTATGGAAAAAGTAATCAGAGACCTAGGGACCCAAGTCAACAGCGACCTCTCATTTGACACCCACATTGCCAAAGTGGTTAGAAAAACATTCTACCTTGCACACCTCATCATGAAGGGATTCACATCCAGATCCAAGGATGTCATTGTACCCCTATACTCCTCCCTCATCAGACCCATGATTGAGTACAATGCCCCATTTGGTATGTACCTCACCCGGCATTTGCAACAGCTGGAGAGACCACAAAAGTACCTCACCAAGAGGATCAAGGGTCTCCAACATATGTCTTATTCTGCCAGACTAAAGAAACTTCAGCTCTATTCAGTAGCATACCGCCTGCTCAGAGGTGATCTCTGCCTGATGTACAAGGCCATGTCCAATCAGGATCTGATGGATATGCTCCACCTCAAAAAATCCAAATCCATCAGGACCACGAGAGCTAAAGACTTAAACCTCGGCACAAGTATGAATAGGACATGCTGGAGGGATAGATTCATAACCCAGAGGCTCCCCATGCTTTGGAACAAGATCCCAGTTCATATTAGGCAGAGCCCCTCACTGACTCTCTTCAAGAGAAATCTTGAGGAGTGGATGGGAGATCGTAAGTTTACCCCAGGGGTCACATCTGTGTCACTGCTAGACAGGGGCACAGTAAACTAATTCTATTATATAAGGGAACCTTCATTGTGTCACTACTAGACAGAGGCACAGTATTCTAAATTTATTCTGTACATTTTTGTACCATTTCATGGGGTGGCAAAAGCCACATCACTATGGCTAGGCTTACAAATGCCCCAGGGCAGATAGCCTAGTACTATACTATGAAACTATGAAACAATGATTTAGTGTAGAATGTCTAACACAGGTTATATCACAGCATGATGAAACAAGTCCTCCAGGTAAGGAAAAATAGGAGCAAGAGACATCTGAAACGAAATATGAACATGGGAAAGAAAAAGTGGCTTAATATGGTCTAATATTTATAGAAAGGGGAAAGCAAGATGAATCAATACAAAACGAGCAGCACCAAAGATATTTCAAGAGAAATACAGGCAAAGGCAGTCAGATTAGGAAAATTTTACATTACAAAAAATAAGAAAATAAAGAGGAAAAGTAGAAAAGAGAATTACTAATTCATAACTTTAAGAAATAGAACCTGAGGTAATGGATTACCTGACAAGTGAATGACTTAGTGTCAAAAGTCTAAATCTGATTGATAAAATACCAGCCGGATAGAGCAATGGATCCCCAAGTTAAGAAGAAAGCAGTGGAGTAAGAAACATCTGATCAGTTGCCATATGAAGATACTTTAGAGTCTTCCATAGGAAACCAGTATAAAAGTTCAGTTGGAACTGTACAGCAAGCGAAGGAACAGGAAACTGTGGCAAGTCTGATGCAGCCAATGTTGTGGATTGATAGGTCGGGGAGTTCCCATATGAATGACCAATGGATGACATGGGATGAAATCAAAGAGAATGTTTCACAGGAAGATGCTCTAGAACTTTATGTATAATACCAACAGGAAATGGAGAACAAAGAATGTGCCCTCGGTTTAGAAGAAAACGATCTAATATAAGAGTTGCTTGATTTAATAGAGATGGACACACACCTTTAGTGCCTTTTTAGGCGGTGTTCCAAAGACCAAACAAATGCAATCTAAGGGTCATACTGCTCAATGCTAGAAGTTGAAATCTCAAAATGCACTCACTCAAAGCACTTCTTCAATTGAGAACATCAACATTTGTGTTGTGAGAGACCTGGTTCAAGGCAGCAGAAAGCACACCTGCACTACCAGGCTATAACTCATCCCATACCTTTGGGCCCCAAAACTTGGACTGAAGCTCCAAAGGCGGTGGTGTTTCCATATTCATAAAGGAAGCACACACGTCCAGACTGGTAGCCCAACATAATGCATCAGAGATATCTCAGGTGCAGCTAACATTGGGTAAGACAGTGATTCAGGTTGTTGCCTGTTATAGGTCCCCAACCATGTCCCAAGACTCACACTCTATAGTCCTAAGCACCCTGGAGAATATTAGGGTCCAACCTAACACTCTCATACTGGGTGACTTCAACTACCCCTCCATTAACTGGGAAAACTACTCATGTACCAATACACTTGCCCAACATTTCCTGGAACTCATTAATTACAGTGCCCTGGACCAGCTCATTCTTACCCCCACTACAGGTAGCAACATCCTTAACCTGGTCATTACTATCATGGGCAACCATTGCTCTACACCATTAGTCAATTCTTCAGTGGTTAGATCCGACCAACTAATCACCTTGAAAATCCACATCACTCCCACCCCCCCCACCCCCGCACAAATGTTACCACCATGAAAAACTTCTCCAAAGCTAACTTTGGGCTCCTAAAAACAGAGGTGGCTAACTTCATGCCACCCATGTGAATGGAAAATACTTGCATTGCACAAATGCGTGGATCTCTCCATACCCATAGAACCAAGATGCTCTCCTCCAAAAAAAGGAAGCCAATCTAGTAGTCATCTGCCATAAACAAACTCTACAACAGAAGGAGGAAACTGATGCGGAATAAGGTGAAGTCCCAAGACTGGAAAAACTCAATTATCAGCTGCAACAAAAAGTTGAGATCCTTCATCAAATCCTCTAAAGCCAGCTATGAAAACAGAATTGCAGCAGACAGTAAAGACAACCACAAGGCCTTTTAAATTTATGTAAAGAATCTTCTTTTTCTTCTTTTGGCTGCTCCCACTAGGGGTCGCCACAGCAGATCAACTGTTTCCATTTCTTCCTGTCCTCTGCATCTTGCTCTGTCACACCAACCACCTGCATGTCCTTTCTCACCACATCCATAAACCTTATCTTAGGCCTTCCTCTTTTCCTGTTACCTGGAAGCTTCATCCTTAGCATCTTTTTCCCAATATTCTCTGCATCCCTCCTCAGCACATGTCCAAGCCAACATATCTTGCCTCTCTGGCTTTGTCTACAAACCTTCCAACCTGGGCTGACCCTCTAATATACTTATTTCTAATCCTGTCCATCCTTGTCACACCCAGTGCAAATCTTAACATCTTCACCTCTGCCACATCAAGCTCTGACGCCTGCCTTTTTGTCAATGCCACTGTCTTCAACCCATATAACATAGCTGGTCTCACTACCCTCTTGTAGACCTTCCCTTTCACTCTTAGTGGTACTCGTCTGTCACAAATCACTCCTGACACTCTTCGCCACCAATTCCATCCTACCTGTACTCTCTTCTTCACCTCTCTTCCACACTTACCATTACTCTGAACTGTTGATCCCAAGTACTTAAACACATCCACCTTTACCAACTCTACTCCCTGCATCCTCACCATTCCTCTATCCTCCCTCTCATTCACACACATATATTCTGTCTTAGTCCTGCTGACCTTCATTCCTCTTCTCTCTAGAGCATATCTCCACCTGTCCAGGGACTCCTCCACCTGTTCCCTACTCTTACTACAGATCACAATGTCATCTGCAAACATCATAGTCCACGAGGACTCCTGTCTGATCTTGTCTGTCAACCTGTCTATCACCATTGCAAATAAGAAAGGGCTCAGAGCTGATCCTTGATGTAATCCACCTCCACCTTAAACACATCTGTCACTCCCACTGCAGATCTCACTGCTGTCACACTACCCTCGTACATATGCTGTTCCACTCTTACATAATTCTCTGACACTCCCAACTTCCTCATACAATATCACAACTCCTCTCTAGGCACCCTGTCATATGATTTCTCTAAATCTACAAAGACACAATGCAACTCCTTCTGACCTTCTCTGTACTTCTCCATCAACACTCTCAGAGCAAACATTGCATCTGTAGTGCTCTTTCCTGGCATGAAACCATGCCTTCCTTCTTAACCTAACTTCCACTACTCTTTCCCATAACTTCATGCTGTGAATGATCAGTTTAATCCCTCTGTAGTTACTACTCTGCACATCATCCTTATTCTTAAAAATTCGTACCAAAACACTTTTTCTTCATTCCTCAGGCATCCTCTCACTTTCCAAGATTTCATTAAACAATCTAGTTAAAAACTTCACTGCCATTTCACCTAAACACCTCCATCTTCCACATGTATGTCATCTGGACCAACAGTCTTTCCATTCTTCATCCTCTTCATAGCTATCCTTACTTCCTCCTTGCTAATCCACTGCACTTCATGATTCACTATCCACACATATAATGCGACCTTCTCTCCCTATCATTCTCTTCATTCATCAACCCCTCAAAGTACTCTTTCCATCTGCTAAACACACTCTCCTCGCTTGTGAGTACATTTCCCTCATTATCCTTTATCACCCTTACCTGCTGCACTTCTTTACTAGCTCGGTCCCTCTGTCTAGCCAATAGGTACAGGTCCTTTTCTCCCTCCTTAGTGTCCAACCTTTTATACAACTCTTCATACGCCTTATCCTTGGACTTCACCACCTCTCTCTTTGCCATTCACCTCATCTCCTTATACTCTTGTCTACTTTCTTCATCTCTTTGACAATCCCACTTCTTCTTCGCCTACCTCTTTCTCTGTATACTCTCCTGTACTTCTTCATTCCACCACCAGGTCTCTTTGTCCTCCTTCCTCTTTCCAGATGTCACACCAAGCACCTTTCTAGCCATCTCTCTTACTAGCTCTGCTGTAGTTAACTGGCTATTTGGTAACTCTTCACTGCCACCCAGTGCCTGTCTTAACTCTTCCCTGAACATCACCTCACAATTACCCTTTTTCAATTTCCACCATTTGATCCTTAGTGCTGCCCTCACACTCATCCTCCTCTTCTTGATCACCAATGTCATCCTACATACCACCATCCTATGCTGCCTAACTACACTTTCCACTGCCACCACTTTACAGTCTCCAATCTCCTTCAGACTCCCCTTTATACATAAGATATAATCCACCTGTATGCATCTTCCTCCACTCTTGTATGTCACCCTATGCACCTCCCTCTTGTTAAAATATGTATTCATCACAGCTATGTGCATCCTTTTCGCAAAATCCACTACCATCTGACCTTCTGCATTCCTTTGCTTAACACCATACCTACCTATCACTTCCTCATCCCCTCTGTTACCTTCACCAACATGCCCATTGAAATCTGCTCCAATCACCAGTCTCTCACCCTTGGGTACAGTCATCACCACTTCATCCGACTCACTCCAAAATTTTTCTTTCTCATCCATCGCACACCCAACTTGTGGAGCATATGCACTAACAACATTCATCATTACACCATCAATTTCCAGCTTCATAAATATCACTCTATCCGACACTCTTTTCACCTTTAAAACACTGTTAGCATACTGTTCCTACAGGATAATGCCTATGCCATTTCTCCTCCCATCCACACCATGATAAAACAATTTGAAACTGCCTACGATACACCTAGCCTTGATCCCCTTCCATCTGGTCTCTTGCACACACAATATACCAACCTTCCTTCAGTCCATCATATCAGCTAGCTCTCTCCCTATACCAGTCATACTGCCAACATTCAAAGTTCCGACCCTCACTATCGCAGTCCTAGCCTTTACCTGCCTTCAGGCATGCCTTCCCTCTTTTCTCTGCCTTCGGCCAACAGTAGCCCAATTTCTGCCAGCACCCTCTTGGCCAACAGTACTGGTGGCAGTCATTGTTAACCCGGGCCTCGACCGATCCGGTATGTATTTCTGTACTATTGTCTGCATGTATGATCTGGCAAAATTTTACACCGGATGCCCTTTCTGACACAACCCTCTCCATTTATCCGGGCTTGGGACTGGCACAAAGAAATGCACTGGCATGTGCATTCCCAGTGGCTGGGTTATATTTATGTAAATAATCCTTTGAGAGAGGGTTAAAGCTGGCACTGAATCTGTCAGCCAGTATACTGGCAACATCTCTTGGCTCGGTATAAGAGGTACCATTGTGCAGTAACTCAGAACAAATCTGGGTATTGCTGTGGTGCACAATGGTACCTCTTATACTGATTCAGTGCCAGCTTTAACCCTCTCTCAAAGGACCAATCACAATACCAGTAGATTGCCAGGCACCCAGTATTACTGCTGCACAGGTTAAAACAGCACTGTTCAATGCCAATAATACATCTTCTGTAGGACCTGACAATATCCCTGGCTGTGTTCTACATGAACTACAGAGTGAGCTGGAACCTCACCTGTGTGCCTTGTTCAAACACAGCCTCAACTCAGGCTTTGTCCCTACCAAATGGTGCACTGCTACAGTCATTCTTCTCCAAAAAGGAGGAATGACTACAGACCCTGGGAACTATCACCCCATTAGCCTGACAAGTCTGATATGCAAAGCTATGGAATGCATCATCATGGACCTAATAAACAAGGATATAGGGAATCTCCAATCTCTGGATCCCACACAGTTTGGTTTTGTGAAGGGTAAAATGTGCCTGCTTAACTTAGTCAACTTCTTTGAGTTAGTCACCAGAGCTGTGGATGAAGGCAAGGTGGTTCATACATCCCACCTTGATCTGGCCACGGCCTTTGATACCATTCCCCACTCAGGAATCATAAAAAAACTCACTAAGTTAGGCATCAACCCCTATATCACTAGATGGGTTTCAAACTGGCTCACAGATAGAACCCAAAGTGTGAAAGTAGCTGACTCCAGGTCAGACTGCCGAGCAGTCATGAGTGGAGTCCCACAGGGATCAGTCCTGGCTCCTCTCCTGTTTGATATCTATTTCTCAGAAATCCAGGCCAACACGAAAGGACTCTGGCTGACAAAGTTCATAGATGATTGCAAGTTGGGAGCCATTATTAACTCTCCAAGTGATGTTGACATCCTACAGAAGGACATCACTGAGACCAACGACTGGTGTCAGAACCATGGCTTTAAGCTCAATGCCAAATATTGTGTCATCCCCTTTGTGAAAAACCAAGTTCCCATGAATTACCACATTGATTGTAGTCCACTGAACACAGAAGGCATTATAAGAGATCTGGGAACACAGGTTGACAGCAACATCCCTTTTGACCACCCCATTACCACTATTGTCAGAAAGTCCTTCTATGTGGCACATCTCATTAGTAAGGGTATTGCATCCAGGAAGAAAGAGGTCATTGTCTCCCTCTACTCTTCCATCATTAGGCCAGTCATTGAGCACAATGCCCCATTTGGCATGTACCTCACTACACACCTGCAACAACTGGAGAGGCCACAAAAGTAGCTCACAAAGAGGATCCTAGGCCTTAAACACTTGCACTATATGGACAGGCTCAAAAAACTCCAACTATTCTCTGTCTCATATCACCTACTTAAAGGCAATCTCTGCTTAACTTACAAAGCCATGTCTGACCCAGCTCTGTTAGAAATGCAACAGCTAAAGAAATCCAAATCTCTCCACACCACACACTCCAGAGACCTCAACCTCATTACCACCATCAACAGAACATGCTGGAGGGACAGGTTCATAACCCAGTGACAGCCTATGCTATGTAACAGACTTCCCATACATGTCAAACAGAGCACCTCACTGGTCCTCTTCAATAGAAATCTTGATGAGTGGATGGGAAATAGAAAATTCACCCCAGAGATCACTCCAGTGGCTCAACTCGATAGAGGCACTGCAAACTATGGTTGGGTGGCATGATGCCAGGGTAATCCTATGGGCTAGGCTTGTAAAGGCTCCAGGGCCATTAGCCTAGTACACACCTATGAGCCTATGAACCTATATTAAGATAATTGAAATAAATAGACTACAGAAAGTCAATAAAACCCCTAAAGTTAAAACTTTTATAAAACAAATAAACACAGTGATTAGGACTGTTCATAGAAATTCTTGCAATATCATGTATGAAGGTAATGCTACTCAATGCTAGAAGTCTAAGTCTCAAAATGCACTCACTCAAGGCATTCCTTAAAATGGAGAACATTGATATCTGTGCAGTGACTGAGACCTGGTTCAAGGCTCTAGAGAGCACCCCCTGCATTACCAGGCTATAACTCATACCACACTTTTCGGCCATCTAACCTGGACCAGAACACCAAAGGTGGAGGTGTATCCATATTCATTAAGGATATCCACACCTCCAGGCTAGTTGTGCAGCATAATGCATCCAAGGTTATCCAAGTGCAACTAACTCTGGGCAAAACTGCAATCCAAATTGTACCTTGCTACAGATCCCCCACCATGCCCCAGGATTCACACTCCTCTTTTCTTGATACACTGGAAAATATTAGGGTTCAACCAAATACACTAATAATGGGCAAGTTCAACTACCCCACCATTAACTGGGAAAACTAATCATGTACCAACTCCTTCGCTAAATGCTTTCTGGAATTCATAATTTCCAATGTCCTGGATCAACTTATCCACACCCCCACCATGGGCAACAATATCCTAGACCTAGTCATTACCAACATGAGTGACTGGTATTCCACACCTGAAGTCAACTCCTTGTTGGTCAAATCCGACCATAAGCTAATCACCCTAGATATCTGCATCCCGTCCCCACCCACCATTAAGGAAGCCACGGTAAAAAATTTCTACAAAGCCAACTTCATGCTTCTTAAGACAGAAGTGGCAAACTTCATGATACCCATACAGATGGACAATACAGTTACGACTGATGAATCCTACACAAATGCACTCTATAAGCACTTACACAAGTGCTATCCCAAACAGAACCAATATGCTATCCTCCAACAAAAGGAAGTTAATCTGGTGGTCACCTGCCATAAACAAACTCTACAACAGAAGGAAGAAACTGTTGCAAAAGAGAGTAAAATCCCATGAGTGGAGGAGCTCCCTGGTCAGCCTCAGTAAGAAGCTGAGATCCCTTATAAGATCCTCCAAAGCTAGCTATGAAAACAAAATCACCCCTGATTCTAAGGGCAACCACAAAGCATTCTATAGCTATGTCAAGAATCTCAATGGCAACACCCAGATCTGCTCTGAGTTACAGCACAACGGCATAAAAAATTACAGAGCCAACTGATATTACCAACATCCTGGCAGATAGGTTCAGTGCTAACTTTACCCCCTCTCACCCTCTAAATTGCCCATATCTATACAGGAAGAATGCAGGGTCCCTCTAATCACATCTATGCAGGTATGCAGGAAAGCTGCACTCTCTAAAACCATAAACACAGCATCCATGGGACTGTACAACATCCCAGACTGCATTTTACACGACCTTCAGAATGAACTGACTCCCCACCTAAGCACCATGTTCAGTCATAGTCTCACATCAGGCTTTGTGCCCACTGAATGGCACACAGCAACAGTTATCCCAGTCCAGAAAGGGGGAGCCACCACTGATCCTGGGAACTATTGCCCTATTAGCCTGACAAGCCTGGTATTCAAACCCATGGAACGTATCATCATGGAACTCATAAACAAAGACAGTGGTAACCTCCAAACTTTGGACCCCATCCAGTTCTGGTTTGTGAAATGCAGATCATGCCTTCTGAACCTGATCGACTTCTTTGAGGCAGTCACCAAAGCTGTAGACGAGGGTAAGGTGGTTCACACAGCCTATCTTGACCTTGCCAAGGCTTTCGACACCATCCCCCATTCTGGAATTATAGCTAAACTCAATAAACTAGGTATAAATCTCTATGTCACAAGATGAGTTGCCAACTGACTCACTGACAGAACCCACACTGTAAAAGTTGCAGACTACAAATCTGACTTCAAACCAGTGACAAGGGGAGTACCACAGAGTTCAGTCCTGGGACCTCTCCTGTTTGGTATCTACTTCTCTGAAGTACAGGCTGACACAAAAGGCCTCCGGCTACGAAGTTCTCAGATGACTGCAAAACTAGGAGCCATAGTCGAGTCCTCAAATGATGTGGACATCTTACAGAAGGGCCTCACTGAGACAGTTGCCTGGTGTCAGAGGCATGGCCTCAAGCTGCATGCCAAAAAGTGCATTGTCATCCCCTTTGGTAGAAACTCTGTACCCATGAACTACCACATAAATGACAGTCTACTTAACACTGAATATGTGATAAGAGACCTTGGGACCAAGGTGGACAGTAGTCTCTCCTTTGATAATCACATCACCACAGTAGTCAGGAAATCCTTCTGTGTGGCACACCTCATCACAAAAGAGTTCTCATCCAGGAAAAAAGAGGTCATTGTTCCCCTCTACTCAGCACTCATTAGACCCATTATAGAGTACAATACCCCTTTTGGAATGCACCTCACAAGACATCTGCAGCAGCTGGAAAGGCCACAGAAGCACCTCACAAAGAGGATTACTGGCCTCAAACGGATGCCCTACACTGACCGTCTCAAAAAGCTCCAACTTTGCTCTGTAGCATATCGCCTAATATGAGGAACTCTCTGCCTAACATATAAAGCTATGTTAAACCCAGAGCTGTTGGACATGCTACACCTAAAGATATCTCAATCCCTATGAGCTACACACACTATGGACCTAAACCTTGTCACCACAATAAACAGGACATGCTGGAGGGATAGATTCCTGTCCATCTATGTCAAGCAAAGTTCCTCATTAGCACTCTTCAAGAAAAATCTTGATGAGTGGATGGGAAATAGGAAATACACCCCAGGTATCACTTCTGTGGCTCTGCTCGACATGGGCACAGGAAATTACCTTTCTTGGGTGGCAAAAGCCAGGGAACCTTGCTGGCTAAGCTTACTTAGGCCCTTGGGCTGATAGCCTAGTACCTACCTATGAACCTATGAACCTATTACTATGCAGCTAAACTAATAACAGATAAAGCCTTACCACAAAAACACAGGGCAGTAAGGGAAAGGAAGGGGAGATATCAAATGCTATCATAGAACTATCGAATAGAGAAAATTATAAAGCAATTATTTTATTTATTTATTTATTTATAGTTTGTTTGCCAGCATAGTCCACTGGGCCATGAAGAGCCCATTTTCAATGGAGTCCTGGGGAGAAAAGCTCCAGAAAATTACAAATTACAGATTTAGCATGAGTAAGTTATTAGAGAAATGTAATGTTTACAAATGAAGTAAAATTAAACAAACAGAAAAACAAATACTAGTAGAGTGCACGTATTAGTACAATGCAATGAGTAATATTTACAAACAGTCAAAGTTATGACAAAACAGTCAAATTAAGACAAAAAGTGTCACTGTTAGAAGAATATAGAAGAGGGAAGAGATTAACAAAAATACACAGAAAGAGAGGCATGATAAAAGCAATGCGCAGTATCAGAAAAGATCAGGATCTATTGTGCACTATTCAAAAATAAAGTAAAAATATCAGCACAGGCAGAAAAAACTTAGAAGATATGCATATAAAAATAAAGGAAAATTACAAAATAAGAAATGTATTGATGACCCAAAACAGTTTTATGGAGAATTGGGAAATAAGGCAAAAGGAATTAAAAAACCACCAAAACAGAAGAAATAGATACATTTTGGAGAATGATCTATGAAGATTCTATTGAACATGACAAAGATGCTGAATGGCTAGAAGAAGTAAAAGAAAGAATATAAAGTTCAAATGTACAGGATATGAAATGGGGTGAAGTAACCACCAGAGAGATTGAAACAAAGTTAAGAAATGCTCCTAATTAATTAACCCTATGCCCAGATGTATTACCTACCTTCTGCTTAAAAGTACATTCATCTTTACATGAAGATTTAGCCATGAGTAAGAACTATTTATATGTGCAACCCAAACAGACACAATCCTGGTTAACAACAGGAAAAACAAGCCAAGAAAAGTCCCTAGAAAGTAAACGTTCTGCTGAATAAAAGTATTCCAATGTAAAATAAGACAAGATAGCAGAACAATCTAAGGCAACAAAGGACCATGTAGAAACAACCAGAACATGCAATAAAGCTGTTTTATTGAAGCAAAAAAAACATAATGGAGAACTGTAAAAAGGGGAAGAATCTAATTATGGCATAAATAGACTAAAAAAGCACTTGACAGTATCCCACATTCCTGAATAAAAGAGCACTTAAAATGTTTAAGATACACCCTACACTGATCAAATATAAAACACTTTAATAGCATATTCTTACAGACCTTAAATAATGTAGGGCCAATATTTCATAAAAGAGCAAAGTCCAACCCCACACCATGGCTGACAAAAGAAACAAAAAAGTCATGACAAAAAGGGATAAAGCTTGTAAAAACTGGTAGAAAAAAACAGAATTCATGATGCTTTCCTGCAATTTAGACATCTAAGATACCTTGCACCTGTTACATAGGATAAGCAAAGATACTACATTGACCTATAAGTCAAATATAAAAACAACCCAAAAACATTTTTAGTCATCACTTAATAAACTACTCCACCCTGGCAAGACCACCATTCCCTCTCCAAAAACAGACAATACAACAGACTCTCTATCAACACACAGTTTAATTCCTGCATTATATAATCAATGTTATCTCTCTTAGATACAAATACATCTGCCCCCGCTTTCTCCCCCTGTCCAATCAAAACCACCCACAGCTCTTCAGTTTTAGTCCATTACCTACCTCGCTGATAAAGAAGACAATCCATAAACTAAAAACTACTTTTGTAGCTGTAGACCAACTCCCATCAGACTACCTAAAATTGGCCACAGAAGTCATAGCTTTCTCTGTGTCCATACTGATTGCAGAAAGATATGTCCCATCACTGTGGAAAAATCCTACATTATACCAATGCACAAAAGAGGCACATTTACAGAATTTAATAACTACAGACCAATAGCAATTCTCTCCCCCCTTCCAAAATATTAGAGAAATACATCCATATGCAGCTGATGCAATATCTAACATCAAATAATCTGCATCCACCATGTTCTTAGACTTGATACTGTTTCGCACCAGCAACTGCTTGTTTGATTTTCCTCAACAAGACTTTCACAATACTTGTTGTGGTTTCTAAGTTGTCTGTCTGGAAGGCAACAAGCCGTTAAATAGCAACAAACCTACTTACCCTTTCAACCAGTTATTACAGGTGACCCTCAGGGCTCTATTCTAGGTCCTCTCCTATTTAATATATTTATTAATGACCTCCACATCTCCATTTACCATGCTAATAGTTCAGTATGCAGGCATGCAGATGACTCAACATTAATATGTGCAGCCTCAACAATAAATAATCTCGAAGACACTATCCAAAAGTCTTTCTCTTCTGTAGAAACCTCCTACTCAACCCCAAGAAAACTAAGTTAATGCTTCTTACCTCAAAAAGTTGCCAGAATCAAAAGCAATTTTGTACCATGAAAGTCAGTAAATAATACTGTCATTGAAACTGTATCTCATTGTAAACTTCTAGACATTATAATAGAGGACAGTCTCAAGTATGACCACTATATGCTGCACACCATTAAATCTACACATCAGAAACTAGGCTCCCTTTATAGGACTGATGGATTCCTTACAGATACTGCAAGAAAAACTGTAGCTACCACATTCTTATTGCCAGCTCTCTTATATGTCACTCCTATCCTAACAAACATAAAGGTACTCAAAGAAAATAACTTGTCTCCTGCTACAATAAAATAGCTAAATGTGCCCTCAATGCCCTTCATAATACCCACCATTGTGTTAGCTTAAAGCAATTAAACTGGCTTGAACTGTTCAACTACCTAACATAGTCACACCTAACTACAATACACAAACTCATTCATCATCTAGAAAAATGCCGCGGTAGTACAAAAGTTGCATTGTTGCCTCAAAGCAATAGGTTCTCCCTTTTGATTCATAGCTAGTGTGCGAGGAGTGCCTTCTGTGTTGAGTCTGCATGTCCTCCCCGCGGTCGAGTGGCCTCCAAAAGACATGTGTAAACGGGTGTGCCTTCGCTGAAGGTTGGGCATTGGGCTGGCAACTCGGCACCATAAAAATCTACTGCCAATCATTAGTGGACCGGAGTTCGGCTGTGGCGACCCCTTACCAGGAAAAGCCAAAAAGACAATCAACATTACTAAGCTCTGGAATAGTATATCCACACAAATAAAACTGTCCAACAAACTCAGTAGTTTTAAACCACTGCTTAAACAATATCTTAACCAATCCTTGTCCTGGTCATACTCATCACAAAGCTGGGACTTTGTGTTCACCATACGATACTGTCAAAATACTCTCCTTAAACAGAATACACTCAGTCTCTCACTGAAATGACAAAACAGTTTTTATAAACAACTGATGCCTGAACAGCCCACTAAGTTGCATGTGGGCTTTCTCTTTCCACCTCTGTAAAATCTTAAGAATGTCTAAATGTAACTACTGCCTGTGTATAAATGTAAATAAAAATATAGCTACTCTGTTTAACTGGAACTTAGTATAATGCAGTTTAAGCAAATGGAAATTTTCTCCCCAGGCCTCTACTGAAAATGTATATTAACCAGTCGGACATTCCCAGTAAACAAAGACAAAAACAAATGAATAAACAAACAACTCAATAAATAAATAAATAAATAGCTTTCATAAAAATGCATTTATCAACTACCTGCAACACTATAATTGGAATGCACTGAAGCAACTCCTTTTAGATGAAGCAATTCTAGAATTTACAATAATTTATTTCCTAAAAAAACACTATGCAATCTTGCTCCAACTTGAGCAAAAATAATTAAAAGTAATTCTACTCCATGGCCCTCAAAAGAATTGCTTATCAATAACTAATCTACTAAAACCTAGCAAGAAAACCCAACCTACCCCAACTAACCCTAAGCCAAATGAGAACATCACTACCAATATTAACTTCCACTTTATCCAGTCTGTAACATCCTTAATAACAACTGATACCCCACTTAATCCACCATTTCCACCATCAGTATCTTCAAACAATCTTGTCTTCATCAAGCCTGTATCCACTTCCTTTATTAAAATTGTCTTAAACTAGAAACCACCACTGAAACTCCTGATAGTCTTCCTCTGGAATACTTTACAATAACCACAGACACCATAGCTTACCCTATATCTATCTTAATTACACTCTATAACAGGAAATTATGTCTCCCTGCTCTGGAAAAAAAAATATATATTATACATTTGCGCAAAGGTGGTCCCTCATCAGACCTATTGCTATTCTATCACCTCTCTAAAATCTTAGAAACATATCCACGCACAGCTTCTAAAATTCATCCTGCTAACTATTCTCTTCTCCCCTATACAACATGGCTTCTGACCTTATCCTAACATCACCATAGCCTAACTAAGCTTCATCAACGCAGTCGAGCAGTATAGAAACTAAAAACCTCTAATCCGTCTTGCTTCAATAGGCCTCTCAGACTCTGCCCTTCACTGGTTCCACAGCTACCTGACAGATAGGCATCAGTCTATCTATTAAGAAAATGACTACTCTTTTTTCTGCCTGTACCTCTAGGGGTTCCTAAGGGATCCATTCTGGGACCCTCACCTTTTAGCATATTTATAAATGGTATGCACACAGTAACTGAAACATGACTGAGTAGTCCAATACACTGATGATTCAACAATTATATGTCTAGCCAAACATCTATCTTCTCCATCAACAAACTCAATGTTCTTTCTCTTCAATAAAGAACTAGCTAGAAACAGCTCAACTCCTGCTCAGGGCTGCAAAAAAATCATTATATTTATCCCCAAACATGTAAACGTCTGGCTCAATCAGTTCTCTATTACATCAAAGAACAATGCAAAAATTGAAATAGTAGCCTATGCTAAATTGCGCAGTGTCCACATACATCACCATATAAGATTTGACAATCATATTCTGTGAGCAGTAAAAAAAAATAACCTGGAATTTGGAAGTCTTAATCAGGACAAGCCATATCTTACAGACAGATCCAGAAAACTATCACCACGACTTATATTCTACCTACCTTATTTTATTCCTCCCTGATTCTTATGAACCTCAGTTATTCCATAACCCAAAAATGTTAACAGTGACGGAACAAAGTTGCCAAATTTGCCACTAACCTACCCCACAGAACCCACAGTGCTCAGTTCTCAGAGATCTCAACTGGCTTGAACTCTGAACTCTCACATGCTCTCACTTACACACAACCATTCATCATCTACAGAAACACTCAATAAACCAGACTTATGTCACAGCCTTGAAACTCTTTTTTATTGTTACACCCAAAATAGAGCCCTATGATGATAGGACAGTGTTACTCACCATAACAAAAAACATTTAGCAGGTGAAGGCCTATACTCTACGATAGCCCACTCCTTCCCCTAACCTGATATCTCCCTAAGGGGACCTTGCTACTTCAAACTGACTGGCCACTAGGTGGCACTCCTTTACCTGCTTATTGTCTCTACTAACTTCACCCACTCTTAACTTGTCTCCCCTACACAGTCCTCGACATCTCTTCCTCTGCTCACTCCCCCACTACTGTCCCAGGACTACCTATCCTCATTTTACTCCACAAACTCCCCTTCTCTATCCTTCATAAAGCCTCTTACCTTCTTCTACTGTCTTCCATCCAGATATCTACCCACTACTCTACTTCTCTGTAAGTCTTTCAACCTCCTACACATCACTCCAAACTTACCTTCTGGTTCTCACACTCTACTGATTGTTTTCCTCACATTCTCCTTCCTTTGGCTCTACCCGCTCCATTCACCCTGCGGGGTCACTCTGCTCCCCTACCCTGCCCCCAAATTCCACCCCCTGCACCTCTACATTTATTCTTCATATTCTCCTCCCACCCATTTCAATTAACCAATCTCAGTCCTCTCCTTATTACCCCTCCTGTCCAAATCAATTAACTAATCATAGTCCTCTTCTAATCACCACTCCCACTCTTACTCCTCCCACTCCACCATCCTACACCCTCTCTACACACAATCTCCTCCTCTCCTCCCTGCAATTTAATATAACCCCTTCTACTTCTTTACCACTCCACCTCAAACAGCCTGTTCTCTTCCACTACATTTCTCCCTTCTTTTCTCCCCATTCTAAACATGCCCTCCCAAATCATCTACACTTTCCAGATCCCTTGCTCCCTTCTCATACTGCTAATTCCTTTTTACCATGCTACCTCTTACTCTTCCAAAGCTCCCCCATGCCTTCCTTCTAGTCAAACAACCCCTTGCACTAAACTGCAACCTCTTCTAATCACTCACTTCCATTCCATATCCCGCTCTCTCATTGCTCCTAATCTACTGCACCTATTCCATCCAAACTCTTCTCCACCTCAACAAAAACTTTCACTCTTAAACTACTGCTAACCCAAAACAACTTCCTACTATACTAACCTAAAAGGCTAAAAGTTATATCCAGTAATGTCCTAGCCTTATCTGGAGATATCCATCCTAACCCCGGCCCCTGCCTCATTACAAACAACTCCTTCCCCCCACCCCCTACTTCTACTACTACAAATAACCCTCTACCCCCTTCCCCTTCTTCTTGTGGTTTCTCTCTTAACACTCTCAAGTTTTTCACTATCAATGCCCAGAGCCTTAACAACAAAGTACACCAACTACAAGCATGGATTAACCACAACCAACCTGACATCTTAGCCATCTCTGAAACCTGGCTAAAACCCCATATTGCTGACTCTGAAATCTTACCTCCTGGTTTCCACATCCTCAGAAGCGACCAATTAAATAAAAAAGGTGGAGGTTCTGCTCTAATCTACTCTAACCTTCTCTCCCTAATCCCTCTTCAAATCACAACCCCTCAATTCAAAAATTCTGAACTAACAGCAAGTCTCCTACGACTAAATAAACATAAGAATATCTTAATTATTTCCTTATATATCTCCCCAGGCGACAACATCTCTACCCTTGAAAATATTCTTCACTGGGCCTCAACTGAAATAAAATATGAAACTTACATTCTAGGCAACGTCAATATTGATTGGAATAAAATCAACACACCTTCCCCCTCCCTATCCATTAACCTCTACAACTTCACCCAAGTAATCCATTCAGCAACTCATCCTAACAAAAAACATCCCCCGGGGTCCACCATAGACTGGATTCTAGTCTCCCATCCTAACAAAATAATTCTCTCTGGCACTATCCCTGATACCTTTAGTGACCATCTCCCTGCTTTCATTCATAGGTCAGCCAACTCCACTCAATATCAACACCACTACATTCAAACTCGTAATCTTAACAACTTTAACCCCACAATTTTCTCAAACATTTTTAAAGAAATTAACTGGCAAATCCTAAACACTCTTCCCCTTGACAATGCTGTAGAACATTTTAACTCTGTCTTCCTAAATACTCTTAACTTCCTAGCCCCACTAAGAAACAAACGAGTCAAAGCCAATTCTGCTCCTTGGCTGACCAAAGAAACAAAACAAATCATGTGTCACAGGGACAAATCCTGGAAGCTTTATCAGAAAAATAAATTGTCTTCCACCTTGCTCCAATACACCTAACTCCACAACCAAGTAAAAAACTAATCACCTTAGACAAAATAAACTACTACAATAAACTTCAGACCAACAATAATAAGAACCCAAAACAATTCTGGAATTCTGTTAATTCCCTTCTCCATCCAGGGTCCAGGAATTATCCTTGCCCTGACCCTTGTTTATCTGACATGGAGCTGAGCTCTCACTTCAACTTTTTCTTTACTGAAACCATAGCTAAGCTAACCAAAACTTTCCCAAGCAATAATCCATCCAACTCTCTTTCCTTAACACCCAACAACCATAATAACTGTCCTTTTAATTTCCAGCTCAAACTAGTTTCAACCATTTTTATAAAAAGGCTCTTATCCAAACTAAAGCCATGCTCTAATGCCCCTGACAACATACCCTCCTCCTTCCTCAAATGTGCTGCCGAAGGTATTGCCCTCCCCATCTGTATCCTAATTAACAGATCCTTAAAAGAGTCATATGTACCCAAACTTTGGCATTCAGCCTTCATTCTACCTCTTCACAAAGGAGGCAAAAACATTGCTATTTCTAACTTCTGCCCCATTGCCCTACTCTCTCCAATATCTAAAATTCTAGAAAAATGTGTCCACCACCAACCTTTGCCTTTCTTAACTCAAAATCACCTACTAACACCCACCCAACACGGCTTCTGCCCCGGCCACAGCACCATAACTGCCTTACTATCCTTCCTAGAAACAGTCAATCGAGCCCAAGATTCTGGACTTCTAGTATCCACAGTACTGCTAGATCTCTCTAAAGCTTTTGACACCATCTCCCACACACACCTTCTCTTTCATCTCGCCAACCTTAATCTCTCCCCTTCTACTCTGTCCTGGTTCTCCAGTTACCTATCAGACAGAACTCAAGCTGTCAGATGGAAGAAATCTACCTCCTCCTTCTTGCCAACACCTACCGGCATTCCCCAGGGGTCCATCATTGGACCCATGCTCTTCAACATCTTTATTAATAACCTTCACACTGTCATCCCTGATACCACAGTTATCCAATATGCTGACGACTCTACCTTAGTCTGTGCCACCTCTAACCTTCCTGAACTTCTGACTAAAACACAAATAGCTTTTTCCACTACAGAGAACTGGATGCACCAAAATCATCTCTCTCTCAACTCGAATAAATCTAAAATTCCACTTTTCCCTCCCTCCAGGGCTTTCTCCTTTGACAAAAATGCTTTCAAAGTCCTAAGCCAAACCAACACTGCTATAGAAGTGGTCCCTTCTGCAAAACTTCTTGGCATTACCATAGATGAACAACTTAAATTTGATATCCATATACAACAAAACATAAAGAAAACCCACCATAAGTTAGGTATGCTCTACAAGAATAACCACTTTGTCTCCAACTCCTCTAGGCATACCTTTACAATTACCTACCTGCTACCCTCTCTACTTTATGGAGCCCCTCTTCTATCCAATCTGTCTGCTTCCAACACCTCAAAACATGAAATTTGTTATAACAAGATCTCCAAATTTGCCACTAAATCCAAAACCTCAACTCACCACTGCCTTCCCCTACAATCCCTGAACTGGCTAGAGCTCCCCAACCACCTAGACTATCTCCAACTAACCACCGCTCACAAACTAATATTCTACCCAGATAAATGCCCAGCCTTAACAAACATCCTTCCACCATACATCCCAAATCAATCTCTGATATCTGACCTCCAAAACCTAATCTCCATCCACAAACCCAAACATCCCGCTGGCCAGCTTCTACTCTCCTTCTCTCTAGGTAAGAAATGGAACTCTCTCTCTCCCTCACTTAGGACAATACCTAACCCAGAATCCTTCAAGACCCAACTGTTCCTATACCTGTCATCCAAACGGAAATGTTCCTGCTTTCACCCTACATAAAATCTAGGGAATTTTCCCCACTGAGCTCTCTGTGCTCCCTGCTCCACTCTTCCCTCAAGCTTTTATTTCTATTCTCCCAAATTAGACTTGCTGACTGTCACAGATCAAGCAAATTTCTCACTTGACTCCAAGCATGTAAATATTGTAAATATCAGTATTGCCATGTTGCCATTGAAAAAAAAATTAAAAAGGGAAATCTATATGTTAACTGTGTCTTATGATGTACACTTATGCATTTGCATTTCTTGACTGTATGAATATTACACTTGTATTTTACCTTTAACACTATGTAACCCCTATGGTATTGTATTGCTTTGAAACTCCTAACTGTATGAATTTTACTCTTGTATTTTCCTTCAACACTCTGTAACCCTTATTGTATTGTATTGTTTATGGAGCTTTTCTCCCCGGGCCTCCACTGAAAATGGGCACTTCATGGCCCAGTGGACTTCCCCAGTAATCAAACTGAAATAAATAAATAAATAAACAAATAAATAAATAAATAAAAGCACGTGATTAAAATACTTGAAAACATCATGTAAAGGTTTTTGAGAGATATCATTCACATTCCCTGAGTATATTGCTAACACTGTGCTTACTGAGTTGTAGATGATATTGTTCTTGGGCTTTGTTCTTTGACAATGTTGAAAGCAGGATGATACTCATCAATGGAGTTTGGGAGCATCCCTGATAAGTTAAGTTAATGATGATTTCTTTCCTGGATTTTTTTTTGTTCTATTTTTGTGATATCCGTTATAAGTTGTGAGAAGCCAAATAAGTTAAAATTAGGTATTTCTCTTGTTATTGCTGTGGGTAGGGCAGTCTATGCTGAAATCATCAAGTGGTATTATGTGATGTTTTGTTTTTGTGGAGATCAACAAAAGTATGCCTTGTAATGTGATTACATTTTGGTTGATAGCTTGTGGTGGAATGTAAATGGAGGATATGTTAAGTTGCTAGTATATGTTTATTGTTAGGGTGAAAAGTACTTTGACTGGATAGAAAGAAGGGATGGATAGTTTGAAAGTGTATGGGTTGAGATGGGTGGAACATAGAATGCACCCGCCAATTTTTTTTTCTATTTGTCATTCCTAATATTATAAACAGGTGGCAGTGTAATTTTTGATTTGTGAAGTTGGTTTATAACCATGTATCAGTTATAATACGATATCAGGCTTGTAGAAGTGTATATATATATATATATATATATATATATATGAGTGAAGTTCAGTTATTTTTTTCTGAATATTTTGAATATTGATGTGATGTGATGTGGCTTTACTGGAAAAGCTTAGTCAGACTCTGCCACAGATTGCTGTGAGGGAAAGATTACTTTATTTTTTGCTTTCATTTATTTTGCATGTCTTATTTCTTTCTATTTTGTACATTTTAGTTTATTTTCTTTATACTTTGTTTTACTTGTATTCTACTTTTAATTGTATATTTTTAACTTGGAAAGAGACCACAGATGTCTTTCTTGTGAGTCACACAGACATTAAATTCCCCCCACCCTCCTACCCTCCCACTTTTGTGGTTTTAAACTAAACTGTCTTTCTGGTTACCTTCTCCTTTTGTTAATTTGAGCATATATTTCCTTCCCTCTCCTCTTTCAAAGGCTATTGTGAATAAGCACAAAATTATCATTTTGTGAAATCACTCCTCTTCAACAATTTAAATTTATTGGCCATCCCAATGCATTCCAATCAGCCAGAATAAAAAAAAAAATTCCCTCCCTCTTCCAGTCTATCATGCTCTTTTAAAATAAGTGGCTCCCCACTTAGATAGCTAAAGCTTAAGTTACCCCATCTTTCATATCTAACTGCTTACTGCACACTGCAACTCATAGGATATTCATTTTTTATGCCTATATTTAAAATCTGCAACATCTAGTCCAAGACCACTGATTATTGGAGAGCCTACATTCTGCCTCTCAGTAGTCATCTTGGGATTAGAGCTTCTGTTTTTCTCCTGGTGAGAGGAGTAGCATAGGGACATTTCCTGGAGACTGCTGATCACCAGAAAGCCTAATAATTGCTTCATGAGTGCCAGTTTGGAATTTGTACATGTATTTGCTCCTGGTGAGAGAAGGAGCAGAGTTCATTGATTGCTGACTATTTCTGTTTGAGCAGTGAGTGTCTCTGTCGGACCTTTCTGATTGATGTGGTTGCTATTCAAGGCATCTACCAGGAAAGGGCTGCAATAAGCCTACATACAATTGCATCATCTGAGAAAAGACTGTTGATCACCAAAGAGCCTGTTGTGTGCTTCTCATCTTGGGATTGTTGCTACTGTTTTGCTTCTGGTGGGAGAGGAAACAAGGGAGTATTGTATCTCAGCAGCATGAAACTGTGGTGAAAACAGCACAAGTAATAGCCATGCAGTAGACTTTCAAGCAAATCCCCTCTTTTCATCATTCTTGACAAAGCTAATTCTTTCTTCTCATTAAGTACTTCTTCATTTGCTACCATCTAACCTAAGTTCAGACCACCTTCCTTAATACTTCATCCGTAAATCATCAGGATCTACTTATCAGTTCTCCTCAAGTGTTTGGCAGTGCCCTGTATACACGCAGACACCATGAGTTGACATTTTAACTGTAAAAACTTCATTGAAATTTCACGAATATCTAGTTGAATACAAGGCAACTAGTTTGCAGTGCCAAGCACTGCCCCCCAGGGGTTGAAAACCAGATATTCCTGGCATTACTTTTATAGCCTCACTCCAACCATCTAATCAATAAAAAAGGCTCATTGCTATGGATATGAACTTTCCCACTATCTCTGTCCCAGCTTGCTGGATATGGGCATCCAGAAGCAATGTAGAAATTACCTCATGTTTACTCACAACCAGTTAATTCCCAAACAAACTGATATGATATTTGACATAAGTATTTACATAATGTCACTGGAGGCAAAGCTCTAACACAAAAGTACTCCTAAGGTCAATCAGATTGTCTACAGCACACATGCTGCACCCATCACACACACATTTCAAAGTAGACAAAAAGAGACACATATGGCGAGGCACTTAAATGTAACCTTCCTAAACCTCGAAGACCTCATAGATGAAGTGCACATAAAAAATACTCTCAGCAGCCCTGAATGCCGTCTTTCAAAACACCCACATCAACACATATAGACACATCTCAAGGAGTGTTTACTTCTAAGACCATAAGGCAAGCCACCACACAATACAAGATTCTGGTCACTAAAGGCTCCATTATGTGATACAGTGATGTCCCTCTCACCAGGCTGAATATGAAGAAAGTCACTATCTCTTGCTTATCAGGGCCCAGTATTCACCACATTATGCATGCACTTAAGTTATTGGATTACAAGTACCAGTATGACTCTGTCATAGTCCATGTAGATGTAAATGACCTGAGACATATCTCAATAGACTATACAAAGAGAGACATTATGTAGCTCTCAGAATTTATGTTTCAAGGAAGTGGGATCCTATCATTGAGTAGCATTTTACCATCTCCAAGCATGTTGCCACAATACAAACAGAAAATAACTGAAATTAATGTTTGGCAGGGGGGCAGTATTTGTCAGCATGGAAGAAGATGGTCAATAGACCACGCTGCTTTTGCCAGGGATGGGCTGCACCTCTCTCCTCTAGGATACCGAATATTAGCTAAATTGTTGTCCTTCACCACTGTGCCCTTTTCAGGCAATGCCAAACTAAAAGTACTTCTGACACAGAAAATCAAAACCAAGAAAATGTAAAAGTGTTACTGCTCAATGCTAGGAGTCTAAACAAAATACTCCACTCCTTACAAGCTCCCTCACCCTAGAGAATGCCGAAGTCTGTCTGGTCACTGGGATGTAGTTTACAGCTGATGACAGCACACTGCAGTAGAAACCTATAATGCCTTTCACACAGACAGGGACTTAAGGTGGAGATGTCTCAGTCTGCATTAAAAACAAATATACCTCAAGGCTGGTCAGATAGGACAATGAACTTGAGCTTCTCCACATTCAAATCACCATAGGCAAAATGCCATGCCATTTTCTTGCAAGCTATATGTGCCCTTGTATGACCCAGAAACCCATAACATGTATTTAAACTTATTAGAAACACTCACCATCCAATACAATACCATTTAATTATTCCACTATTAATTGGGAAGCATACATGACACAAAACATTGAGGTACAGAAATTCCTGGATTATTTAAACATAAACTTCCTAGACCAGATTCTCAATACACTGACCAGGGGTTCCTCACTAATATGGGAGAGTGCTGCACACCCCCTACTGTAATTTCTCTGCAGGTAGGGTCAGACCACAAAATAGTCACCTTTGAAGTAAACATAAGACCTGGATCTGCAGCTTTCCCTGGGATATTCAAGAACTACTATAAGGCTAACCTCCCACTATTAAATGATAACCTAGCAAAATGTCAAGCCCCTGTAAACCCTGAGAACACTGCTGCCTACACTGAACTGTTTGAAGAAAGCCTATACAAGCATGTTAATAGCTGCACAGAGGCAGTTGTACCCACCAGGAAGAAGTACAGCGCTATCTCCAAAAACAAGCCGCCCTGGTGAAATCACATAATTGATAAACTGTATAACAGAAAGAAGAAAATCAAGGCAAAGACAGGGAGGTGCAGCACCCAGCATGATGAAAGCACTCTCATTAAACTTAGCAAGGAACCCAGAGGGCAAATAAAGGCTATTAAAGCCAAATTTGAGGTTAATTTGGCCTTTCAGGCAAGGACAACCAAATGACATTCTTTAGCTATGTCCGCAGCATCAAAGTCAATATACAGTTGTCAGCAGTGCTCATTGTTAATGGAACCACCTATAGTGGGCCAGAAGATGTAGCAAAACTACTGGCTAGCAAATTTAGCTCCAGTTTTACACCTTACCTCAGGAAATGCCATCAAATATAACTCCCCCTACTATCACTAGATAACAGGTCATTAATGCTCTCTTTAAGCCAAGATCACTGCCTCAGTGGGGACAGAGAATATCCGGTCATGTCTGTTAAATAGCATGAAACATGACCTATCAGGCATTCTGGACTTGCTATTTAACTGTAGCCTCCAAACATGTGCCTCATGAATGGATAACAGTAACAGTAATCCCTCTGCACAAAGGTGGGCTAACTACAGACCCTAGAAACTACAGACCCCTATGTCTCACTTGTCTGATATGCAAAGTCTTGGAAAGAATTATCATGGAAATGATCAATAATGACGTAAGAAATCTCCAGACACTGGACCAAACCTACTTTGGTTTCATCAAAGGTAGGTCATGTTTACTTAACCTAGTAGACTTCTTTGAGAAGGTAACCAAAGCAATGGATGAGAGCAAAATGGTTCACACTGCCTACATTGACCTTGCTAAGGCATTTGACACAATAACTCATTGAGGAATTGCTGACAAACTGAGTTAGGTATAAACTCTCACCCAGTGGATAGCCAGCTGGCTCACAGATAGGACCCAGGAAGTTAGAACTGGGGAATATACCTCTACAAAGACGCCATTCTCATGTGAAGTCACTCAGGGATTGGTTATGAGATGGCTCCTTTTTGGTATTTACTTCTCTGAAATAAAGGCCAATGTCAATGGCCTCTGGCTTGCTAAATTTGCGGATGACTGCAAATTAGGAGCTGTCATTGAATCCCCCACTGATGCAAATATTTTCCATGAAGGGCCTACACAGAAAAATAAATGGTGTCAGAGTGATGAACTAAAACTAAATGCCAAGAAATACACAATAGTATCCTTCAGGAAGTCTAACACACCTCTAAGAGTTGACTCAGTTGTCAGGGACATAGGAACACATATAGACAGCAGTGAGAAAATCATTCTATGTTGTGTAATTTATAAACAATGGTATGGCATCTAGGTCCAATTAAGGCATTGTTCCACTGTATTTGGAATTCATCAGATCTGTCATTGAGAAAAATGCTCCCTTTGGTATGCCCCTAATCAGGCACATCCAACAATTGGAATTTCCACAGAGGTTCCTCACTAAAAGAGTACATGGGATAAGTAACATGTCTGGTGCAGACTGCTTCTAGGCCCTATCCCTGTATTCTGTCTCCTACAGGCTGTTGAGGGGAGATCTATGCCTGGCATACAAGGCATTGTCAGAACCCACGCTGATGAACCTCCTGCATATCCACAAAACAAACTGCACCAGAATTACCCACTCTAAAGACTTAAACCTTGCCTGTGATATAAAATGGACCTGCTGGAGATATAGGTATGTGTCCCAGAGACTACCCATTCTCTGAAACACACTCCCCATCCATGTGAAACAGATTCCCTCCCTAACCCAGTTTAACTGTAAATGTTTCAATTGGGTGGGGAACAGAAAATTCATCCCTGGTTTGGCACCTTTGCCTCTAATGGACACAGGAAGTCTGTAAATGGTTCATCTCCCAAGCCTGTGCTTACACTTATTAAGGGTATGAGAACTTGTCAGAGATTTGGGGTACATGGCTAGGCTTACAAAAACCCTCATGGTCATTATCCTAGTTAAACACCTATAAACCTATGATAAATTGTAAGGTTTTTGGTGGTAGGAATCTGTAGTGCGAATCAGATGAGCATCATAGCATGGGGAGGCTGGGATGGGTTCAATATCTCCACAAAGTAGGAGGTGTATGGAGATGATTGCATGATGGTAATATAATCTGAACAGTATTTTATGAAAAAGTTCAGTCTATATTTTGATAGACTGTTTTTCTATAGAGAAGTATTTTACATTCTATAGGTTTGGGTAGTGGTTAAGTTTTAGATTGGAGGACTGAGCTGAAAAATGTTGTTAGTGTGGGGATTTGCTTTGAGAATGACAGTGGGCATAAAATTTAGGAAACTGATGATGTGATATCTATAGTGGCTAAGTAGTGATAGAAGGAAGGTGGTACCCGGAAGCAAGCTGGTTGTATGTGAGCTGAGCATGTTTGTAGAAATGACAAAAGTTTGCTAAGTTTTTCTTTCTTCTGCAGTAGTATAGTATATGTTGTAATTCTAGAGTATGTGTAAGCAATTTATTGGATGTTCATGGTGGTGGAGTTATTGACTAATGATAAAGTTAAGCATAATTTAGACAATACCAAAGCAGGTGCTGGAAACAGTCAATGTGTACTTGTCTCAGAAGTGGCAGTGTAGAGCAGCTTGAATTAAGGCCCCAACTGTTGAATTAGACCAAGTAAGTGTCAGAAATGTTTCTTGTTTACCTTAGAAGTAAAGAGATGTCTTCAGTGTTCTTAAGCTGGGAAGGATAAATATTGTATGCAGATTTTAATAGATAAAATTAAACCAACATGCTGTCTTTAAGTACAAGACGAGGAACATGCAGGATGCAGGTGCTCCTACTACAATGATACTGCTGCTGTCGCTGTGCATTTTAGCAGCAAAATACATTAGTTTTGCTTAATTTCCTTTGGTCTGTAGAAGAGAAAATACAGATGGGGATTAAAGCTATAGTATGACAGCAGCAAATGTCTTTCAGTAGCTATAAAACATAAAAGGGCAGTGATGCAAGCTCAGAAAATGAGGTCAAAGAGGCTGAATAAAGGGGATACCCTCATGGGAGATGTTATTGTAAACTCCCAGGGCATAAGTACAATAGTAATTAGCAAATACTAATAAACTACCTTTCGGCATCATAAGAAAGTTAGAGAAATTTTCATATTCAGCCTGGATCAGGAATTTCCTCAGTCTGTGGGAATGCTCCTCCATACTTTCCTTACTGGTATCACTAGGCTGTTTCTTTAAATACTCTATGAACTGATATAGACACAAGCTGAAGGACAACGTGCCCTCAGATGTCAAGAAATCTTATTTTCATCGTAAGATTACTGCCCAGATCAGGAGCATTATCCCAGCATTAGGCTGTATTATTGTAACTGATGCTATGGTATCTTATAACCTTGATCTACTGCAGAGACCATTAACTTAGACTTACAGCTGAGACATGCACAACTACAGTGGCTGCAATATTCTGCACAGTTGTTTACTGGGGCATCCTACTTATGTCATATGACACCTTCACTGTAAGACCTGCAGTAACTGCCAGTAACTGCCAGATGAGCCTTTAAGGTTCTTGCTCTCATCTTTCAGGCAGTTCACAATGTGGGTCCTGTTTATAGAAAAAAAAAAAAAAAACTGCCGGTGCACTAAGGTTCTGCTGGGTCCCTCAGATTGTCACATGTGTGACTGTTAGTTATTCCAGAGGACACAAACAAAAACACCAAATCCTTGTGGCTAAAGGTTGGTTAAAATTCTAGTAAAATGTCCAAAAAAGAAATAAAACCAACCAACAAGGCAGTAAAAACACAGCTACGTTAATAAATGATAAACGCTTTCCTTGGGGTTACCACTTCTTCAGACCATACAAAAGTGAATAAAGCTAAGTTACATAATACAGACAATCAAATATAATTAAAAGTAATTAAGACACTAATTAAAAGTGTCATACCTATCTCTGTTTGAGGACATGTTTTAAAGAGATGGTAGTATTTCAGCCTGGTTCCTTGTCTACCTTCAATAAACCTAGTACTTTTAACCCCCCCCCCCCCCCCCCCCCCATCTCCAGTGTTAGTGGCCTTTTTGAAACTATGTGAGTCAGCTATTTTTTCTGCTTTTGATGCTGAAGTAGAATATAATTTTTTTCAGTTTAACAAATGAATATAAGGCACTCTATGAACCTAAGAATGATAATAGGATACACATTAGACCTGATCATGGATTATGATGTTTATTGCTCTAGCATGTAGGAGCTACTCTCTGATAATGGAACTTCTACTAGAATTACAAAAAAAGAGGTGGGAAAACTGGTCCAAAAAGTTCATTATGATTTATGTGACCTTTTGATGTGTGGACATATTGATTATGGTCTATACAATATCTTGTATGTTGAAGATCCTTTGACTCTGGTCATCCATGGCTCACCTAAGATTCATAAAAATGCCACCAACCTTTCCATGCAACCAATATTTTCAGGGAAAAGGTGGCTTACTGAGCCCCTCTCTGTTTATGTGGATAATAAGTTAAAACCTCAGTTAACTAAAGCTTCTACAGTTTTAAAAGATGCTCATCAGTTTCTATGTTCTTTGTTTGATTCTGTGAATAATGTTGATATATATAATTTTCTTTTTAGTCACACTCTGTGTTACAACTTTGTTTGCAATAATACCTAGTAGAGAAGGTATATGTTGGTTAGTTCAATTTTAATGTTTAACAGTGGTTATACACAGAATACCGTAACAGCGATATGTACTTTGCTGGATTTTTATGTACTTTGCTGGAGCTTATATTGGAAAGCAGTGTGTTTTTTTTTTATTTTTGAGGGTGAACATTTCCTGCAAAGATTAGGAGAGGCTATGAGTACCCCTTGGGCCAGCAGCTATGCCAGTCTGGCAATGGCACAATGGGAAGAAGAATATGTCTTGAACAATAATGTTTAATTTCACAATATTAAATATTATGCTAGATTTGTGGATGCTATCTTCCTTTTTATGGGAAGTTACTCCCCTTTCTTTGACTCAGTTTTTGGCATATTTAGAAACCGCTACCAACTTTTTAAAATTTAAGTTGAAATTTTCAGCTGATACTATAGATTTCTTAGATGTTACTGTCAGCACAAATATTTCTGGAGGCCTGGATGCCCAACTCCTTAGGAAGCCTTGCTGGAAAAATGGATTGCTGCATAATACTAGCATACATCCACATGATATATATTCCAACATTTTGAGATGACAGTTGATGAGAATTTCTAGACTCTCTACTGATGATTCTAGATTTGGAGCCACTATGGCATCTTTATATCATGATTTTATTCAAAGGGGCTATCCAAGGACAGCTGTCCATAATTCATGTAATGATGTCAGGAACATGAGGAAAGAGAGAGCAGCACCTTATTTCACAGCAAACAGGAAATTAGATACATCTATTTTTTTGTCTTTTCAGCTTTTCCCGGTTAGGGGTCGCCACAGAGGAACTCCAGTCTGCTAATGATCGGCAGTAGATTTTTATGGTGCTGAGTTGCCAGCCTGACACCCAACCTTCAGCGAAGGCACGCCCATTCACACATGTCTTTTGGAGGCCACTCGACCATGGGGAGAACATGCAGACTCCACACAGAAGGCACTACAGCCGAGAATCAAACAGGAGAACCTCTTGCTGTGAGGCAACAACACTACCACTGTACCACCACAGCTTTCAGTGATAGGGGCTTAATACAAAGTACCTCAATACTTTTGTTCACTTATTCTAGCAATATCCACCAATTTTGTGATATTCTACACAAAAATTCACCTATTATCCTATCAGATGACAAACTCAGAGAAGTAGTTGGTGATGGGCCTCATTTAAATAATCTCTCTTTGAAAAGACTTACGTGCTATGGACATTCTGGTCAGTCATCTATGAATATATTTTCTTATGTGAAAATGGGTACATACCCTTACCACAATTGTAAAACTTGTGGAATTATAACTAAGACTAAGCATTTTATACATCCTGTAATAGGACATGAATTTCTACCTCATTTTTATGCTGGTTGTAGGAGCACTTCATTAGTTCATTTATCCACCTATTGTAGTTGCTTTTGCTTTTATGTGGGTAAAACCACAAGACAACTTAAGAAACACATTTTGGAACATGCTGTGATATTCATAAGAAGATAAAAAATAATGCATTAGCTTGTCATTAGCTTAGTAAAGGACATTATAGATTTTGCTTTAGAATCTTACAATTGATTGAGTCTGATATCAGAGGTGGGGACATAAATAATAGAATAGAATATAAATGACTGAATTAAAGTGGATTTTAGCCCTGCAGGCACACAAGGAGCCAGGCTTAAATACTACCATCCCTTTAAAACCTGTCCTCAAAGATAGGTGGGTGTGAGACTTTTAATTGGTGTCAATTATTTTTAATTATATTTGATTGTCTATAATGTTTAAACTTAGTTTTGTTCACTTTTGTATGGTTTGAAGAAGTGGTAACCCCATGAAACTGTTTATCATTTATTAAAGAAGCTGTGTTTTTACTGCCTTATTGATTTCTTGATTGGTTTGATTTCTGTTTTCGACAAATTATTCCAGAGGCCCATTTAAAAACTTTGAACAGACTTCCCTTTACATTTCTTTGCCATTTTCCTTTGAAATTAGCTACCTTGTCTGATTTCAGTGTGCAACCCTAAGGTCTCCATCATGAGAGTTCTGAAGGGCCATCTGTTTAAAAGGATCTGTTTACATTCAGCTGAGAGTTTTTTATCTTTTCGGCTTTTCCCAGTTAGGGGTAGCCACAGCGGACCTCCAGTCCGCTAATGATTGGCAGTCGATTTTTATGGTGCCGAGTTGCCAGCCTGATGCCCAACTTTCAGCGAAGGCACACCCATTCACGCATGTCTTTTGGAGGCCACTTGACCACGGGGAGGACATGCAGACTCCACACAGAAGGCACTCCAACCACAAACAGGAGAACCTCTTGCTGTGAGGCAACAATGCTACCGCTGTACCACCGCTGCCCTTAATTTGTAGAATTCATTGTAATGTTATATTTTATTTCTTGTTTAGATTTTAGCTAGATTGGGATACTCTTGTTATTAATAAAGGACACCTGATATTCTTGGGTTTTAAAGATTTTAATGCCTTAAGTAAATAAAGTAAACTAATGCCTGTTAACTCTTGTAACTAAATCTTATGATGTAGCTGGATAGTCTTTCCTATGTCTCCTTCTGTATTGCAGCTTGGATCATCCTGAGCAGATCAGGGATGCTTGACAGCCATAACATCCTTCTTTAAGTGTGATGATAAGTATATTTCTGGCTGGGTGGTCTATAAGAGGTATGTCCAAAGAATGGTCATGCCTCCCTCTGCCTCTCACATTAGCCAAACCCAAGCTTTATCCTCTAAGCAGTGGGCTCCATCAAGCTCAACAAACAAGCCTTGCATGCTCCCTTCTGTCCATGGGAGACATACCATCTTCCCCACTATGCCATCAAGTTCCCAAGCCACTAATTGAACAGGGGTCAACTGCACCATAGTCAGTTCTTTACTTCTGTATTCCAATTGATAGGTTTTAAATACTATGAACTTTGTGTTAAATTATTATGGAGTTCTTAGGGATATCTCACTAAAGTTACTTTCACTCATGCATTCACCTTACCTTTCTTTTTCTCCTCTTTATATTAGCAAACTTTGCAATCTGGAAAAGTATAAATATAAAATGAACAAATTAGTAGTTATATGAAATAATGTTAAGTATGCAGTCAGAGAATGTAGCAAAGAAACTTGGTTGATTGTTAGGATGTATGGTGCACAGAATGAATGTAAAAAATAGAACTGATTATCACCACTAAGATGATTACCCAGCAGTGTAATCACTGGCTCTAGATGAATGTCACTGTTGATGTGACTCTCAGACCCCATGCATAAGAATGAGAAAAAGGGGTCATGGATGGATAGATGGATCACTGCTAACAGTCCATATGGGGTACTGTGGTGATTTTCATCCACATCTGATCCAGTTTTGTTATTCTGCTCAGTAACTTATAACATTCCAGTGTCTTTTAATGATAATATTAATGCTGGAAAGAGGCTTATTTTACACTGTAGATTAATAAAAGTATCTCCCAGTTTTCCTGAGGTGACTAATCCATTGATTAGACAGTCACTCTGTAGGACAACAGGGTAAACCAAATCTGAACAATGCAGGATAGTCTTATAACTTTTTAATGACTTCATAATTTAAAGGGATATTTATTTGTCTCTTTGTTTGTTTAATTGCTTACTTGCTTCTTTACTTAATTGTTTATTCATAGTTGAATGATCCTGTTCCATTTAGAAAGCATACCGTCATTATCCTTGGTAATTTTCAAAAGCTGCTGCTCTTATGTACAACAGAATAGATCCCCCTAGGTTTTTTGCCCCATTGCCCCATGCTTACTGAGCATCAAGTCCACCCACCCCAACTACACTTGTCCATTCATTCTTCACTGCATTACAAATGCCTGCCCAGTGGTGGGTCAAAAACTGTTTGGAGGGACAACTATTCAGGCAATTATTAGAGCTCTTTCTGACCTTGTTGGTATCCTGGTTATAAAGAAGTTTTATATCTGTCCTGGCTCCACCTTATGATGGGGACATGTTGGATGCATCACTACATGGAATCACAACACCTTCACCTTGTAAGCACAAACTCCTGTGCACTTACAATAAAAGCTACCAGTTAGCATGGTTTGGTGAGCTAAAAGCACACAACCAGGATTCACATTTGTATCACTCCTTCTCCAAAGAAATATGGTGGTATGAGTCTTGTTTTGTCCTGCCCCCCCCAAAGATGGATACACCCATCCTTCCCTGCCAGCTCTGTCAAGCAACTGGAGCATTAATAGGACAATGGTTAAGGCTTTATCCCTGTATGTCATTGGAGATGGGCACTACAGTTTTCCTTCCTACACAGAGCACTTTGTCCACATGATCTCTGATGTCAATAGAGATACAAATACACATATATAGTTTTATCAAAAGTACCTCATCTGCATCATCACATATTATTTCAATTCTCACAATCACTACTACCTTGATTATATCATAACACACCATTATCTCACCAACAATAATGAAAAAATAGTACATTGATTACATCATAACATACTAAAGTCCTGAAATTTGATTTATAACATTGCATTTCCCAATATTTTCTTATTCCACATATATCATTGCTATTAAGCATACAGATGTATATGTAATCATACGATTGGCACTGACAAATATTTTTAGTATGTTGGGTGACTTACCCTTTATAGGTGATGTAAAAGCAGCTGTAGTGGATAACCCTATTAAATATTAAGAAAACAAATGTGTTGTGAATAGAAGTTGTAGTACATTATCTAATCATATCTAGAAATATACAGAATTTATATTAAATTATTTAAGCTTTGTTTTGATAATATTTTGTTTAAGAATCTAAATGTGCTTTTGTTATACATTTTAAATAACCTGAACTGCACAACAGAAACTAGTGCCAGCTCTTTATAGCGATGATCTATGCTAGTGATATTAGAAACTCTCATGCAAAGACTTAAATGATACATATTTGGCATGTGAATGCAAATTGTGTTTCAACCTTCTATAACAATTCCACCAGAGTTCTATAATGAGAGTTTTTCCTCTTACCTGAGCATATTACACCGGCATCCTCTTTATGTTCACAGTCACTCTGCCCCCAAAGGGTGGTCGGGCAGTCCCAAAGAAAGTGTTCTCTCCCCTTGCAATGTACCTCATCCAGCCAGATAGGACCAGATCTGTTATGTGAGTTAGGTTCCCCAGTGACCTTAATAGGAAATCCACATCCAAGCTGTCGACAAACAACCTCTGCATCCTTGATATCCCATGTATCATCACATACTGTTCCCCATATTCCATTGTTCAGAATTTCTACTGTTCCAGAACATGGATCCTTTCCACCCATAAGTCGAAGATGATCATTTTCTATAAAGCAAAATGTAGTACTGTAAGTAAAAGGGATGTGTTTTTCATCAATGCTTAAAAGTGTGTCTCTAATTGAAGCAATCCAAACTATTATAACTTCTTTATAAAATGAAGTTAATGTATGAAAATGTTGTTTTGCACTTACACAATGAAACAGGACATTTTGTTTTACTGCATTTTGTACAAGTCCTACTGTTCGCAAGGGGATCAGTGTTAGATGATTATTATTTTTTTTTAACTTTACTTTTTTTTCTGGAAATAACTAATAGGCAAAATGGCTTCTCTCCAGTTTAATGAGGACATCTCTCTCTGGTTAACGTACTTGCATAAAAAGAGATAGTTTAATTTGGACTATAGGATCATACAATTTAACAGTTCATAGTTTCAGCATGCTGGGTAAGAGTGCCAGACACAGGAAGATATAGGCAAAAGCTCTAATAATGATGCATAAAGAGTTCCAATTTCAGTAAACTGCACCACTGTGGCAACATATATGATTAGCACAGGGGTTTATCTGTTCATTTGGAAAGTATTAAGACTCATGAAATTACAAGTCTGGGATACAACTCAATGTCTCATCATAACGACGACTCTTCTCTTTCCTTTTCCCCACCCCTATCATTTGTGATGGTTTTATCAGATCTTACGGTGACTTAGCAAAGACCGTATGCAGCATGGAAATACAAACTGCTTATATGAGAATGCCATCTGTTACACATCAGTGATTACTGTGGCAAAAGCTTAATGATTTGTTAGAAAAGTATTAATGGTTTTGCAAAATATAAAATCTGTTATGGACATTGTATATAGTTTTGATTGTTAAGTTTTATCTGTTATATTTTATATATATATCTTGTTTTTGTTAAAATCCAATAAAAACTTAACAAAAAGAAGTTACTCTGACTATCATTAATTGGCTAGGATCTTCCAATGATTTTATCTTCTAGAGTCAAAAGCAATTGTACAATAACATACATCTTGGAATGCGAGAATTCCATTATATTACTGGCAAAGCAGAATGCAATGAATGTTTCATTTCATGCAGTTCATCTTACAGTATGTATAAGTGTCTTCATAAACTAAAGGCAGTAATAAATAGTTCAGTTTAAAATATTGATTTCAATAAAGAAGTAATGTGAAAAAGACACAGAATATTTATAAGGGAAACAAAGATAAGCCCATTTAAGAATGTAAAATAGTATAATAAATATGGCTTGAAAGTGTTGTGTTAGCAGCCAATATTTATTCACTTGGCAGTCAATCATTTACCTATACAATTCATCCCCAATGATTTGTTATTACAAGGCAATGGCTTTGGTATTCCAATATGTCTTTCACTGGTATCTGTGTTGGACACAAAAAACAAGTCAGTTCTGATTATGTGTTAATAAATAAACAAAATAAATTAATGAATAAGTCAGAATGTGATGACTCTGACAGTAGCGTTATGTTACCTGAGCAGATGATGTGAACTTCCTCATCAGAATCACATGGTTTGTCAAACCAGGCTGATGAAGGACATTGCCAGAGAGACAAATGATGCTCTAGGCAGTTGACATTGTTAACAGATTTATGATTCAAACTTTTTCCAAACTTAGATGATGTTTGTAAGTCACCACTCTGTCCACATGATAACTGCTGGCAAACTATTCTAATTGCTGGAGAATTCCTTGACAAACCATTGGAACATACAGTACCCCACGTCCCGTTGTGGAATACTTCTAGCCTTCCTTGACAGCGATTCTCTCCATTGGCAAGTCTGAGCTGCTTAAATTCTTAAGAAAAAAAGTTCAAATTAAAGTATTTGCAACTTTTTACTGCATATTTTCTCATTTCACAGTTACAGACATTACATGTACACTATTTTATGTTTGTATCCTATAAGAGTGTATACATTTCAGTTGTTATTGTATGATAATGAAGCTGCATTAGTCAATCTGGGGATGACATGACACTAAGCTCTAATATATTGCAATGTAAAATGAGATGATAATAATAGAGGTTATCAGACAAATTAGAAAGTAAGAGCTATACTGGCAAAGTTGGTTTCAGTACAAAAGAGAACTACAGTTGTCTAATTGAAACAGAATATTTAAAATTTAAACAGAGTTTTATTTTGATCATTTTTAGTTATGTGTTAAATAAGTTTCAAAGTTAGACAAAATCTGGTTTGAACACATGCAAATAAAAAGAGTTGCATATGTACACTCAGTAAGACACATCTATATTTTAACACTAAAAGGAACGTTACTAGTTTAGAAATACATAATCAGCCCTGTAAGACTGACAGAGAGAATAATGTACTATATCCAAGCTGGTTGCAATGCTTAAAAAGTAAGTAAGTTCAATAAAGGTAACTGGAGATAACTAACTGACTGATGAGTATATATATATATATATATATATATATATATATATATATATATATGGATTCACTTTATAATTTCGAAATACTGAAATACCGAATTACAGTATTTCGAAATCATAAAGTCGAGCGTCCATAATCCCGACAGCACAAAATCGCGAAACACACAATCACAAACACATACACACCATACACCACACAACGCATACATCGTCCAACCCACACTACAACAAACAAAACACACACAAACACAAAAACCCAAACAAACAAACCTACACAACATGTAAGCAGGAGGGCAAGCCCCCCGCACCCCCTACCTAAATATACTAACTCCGAGATCGCACAGACACAAAAAGGAAACACACACCCAGACATTTCACAGTCCCACACACACACACAAACATCACACATATGCATACATCAACACATCCAACACTTACATACATTCAGACACACTCAAACTCCCACACAAAACCCTTACAAAACACTCACTTACCTTCAATTGCACCTACATCCATACACGATACACTCTCAACACCACACGGCACGTACCATAAGCCTTAACCGCGAATTTGAGATATTTGAATTTGCGATTATGCACTATATATGGGTTCAGTCCAAAATCTTGAATCTCAAAATCCTGAACTCAAAATCTCGAAAGCTCATAATACTGAAAACTCATAATAATGAATCTCATAATAGTGAAAAACATACAGGACACCAACACTGATTGTATTGCAGCAGAAATACATACAGAAACATATTACTCATCTACAATAATAAGTAGGGGGGCAAACCTCCCTGCACCCCCTGCTACTTAAATATATCAACTCTGAGATTGCACTTCACACAAGAAAATGGCAAACATATCATTACATGCTTCATGACTGCCTGTTGTAACCTTAGTCATGTTCCCTTTTAATGTACTATACTACAACATAACTCATAAGTTCATAGGTTCATAGGTCAGTACTAGGCTATCGGCCCTGGGGCCTATATAAGTCTAGTCAAAAAGGTTCCCTGGTTTTTGTCATCCAAACTCATCTTAATGTAGTGAAGTGTGATCTCGGAGTTGATATATTTAAGTAGCAGGGGGTGCAGGGGCGCTTGTCCCCCCCTGCTTATAGTTGGCTTAGACTGATATGGTTTGCCTTTTCTTTGTTTCTGTATGTATTTCTACTGCAATATATTCAGTGTTGATGCCCTGTATGTTTTAAAGCATTATGACATTCAGTATTATGAGTTTTCAGTATTTTGAGCTTTCAGTATTTTGAGATTCAGGATTTTGAGCTTTCAAGATTTTGAAGTGAACCTATATATATATATATATATATATATATATATATATATATATATATATATATATATATATATAGGTCTATATTACATGAACAAGCAATCAAAATGTCGAGTACAACATACTCAACACACTTTTTTCGCTCGATCATGTCATCGAAACCTAAAAACCCTGAAAAATACAAAATCAAAAGATTTTATTTGTCCCACACCTAACATACAACACACACACATACAACGAATTCATACAAGCCCCTACACACTTACATTACTCAAACACTCAAACACCTACACAAATGCACATACTTTTAAAACAAAGTGGGGGGCTTCGCCCCACACCCCCCCCCGATGTGGGGGCTGTGCCCCCACACCCTCCCTAACTAAATATACCAACTCCAAGATCACTGTACATTGGGGAAAGGGCAATTTCCTGGTAATCGCAAAGCAACTTCTGACACAAGCGATTGCCCGGTAATCACAAAGCAACTTCAGATACAAGCAATTACTGGGAAATTGCCCTTACCTTAATGCACAGCGATCTCAGGGTTGGTATATTAAATTAAGCAGCCTCTTATGAAGCCATTCCAAACAGTGTACCATGTTTACGTCACACGCTAAACTCACTAGGAAGGCCGACCAAAACATTTTGGAACTCCAAATTTCAATATTTGGAGTCTCTGATTACATGAACATTCGATCAAAGTATGTTGAGTATCTTCTACTCGACATTTTGATTGCTCGTTCATGTGATATAGATCATATATCTATATATATATATATATATATATATATATATATATATATATAGGTCTAGAACTATTTATAGAAAGCAAATTTCACTGAAAGTCAAATGACTATGCACAAGTCACTGAAAGCACAAGTCACTGAAAACACTATTCATTGAAACACATTTAACTGAAAGTTATATATGGTCTTTTCCCCACTGTAGTGCCGTGACCCTGGAGTTCGAATATACAGTAAGGGCAGGTGTGGGGGAGCGTAGCCCCCCACATTGTTTGGATATATATTAAGTTTACAAAAGAGTAATTTACTGAAATTGGTGGTATCCATGTGTATAGTTCAAAATATTTAAAATAGGTGGGGGGACAGTGCTCCCCCCTTAGTAAATATTCTAACTCCAAGGTCGCACTACAGTGGGGAAAGGGCCATATATAACTTTCAGTGAAATGTGTTTCAGTGTATTGTGTTTTCAGTGAATTGAGCTTTCAGTGAATTGAACACAGTCAAATGTGTTTCAGTGATATGTGCTTTCAGTGAATAGTCTAGACCCATATGGTTCACCTTTGAAAGGTTGAAAATCAACCTGCCGAATGGCCCTTTGTGCGAACCAGAATGACGAAAACCATCATTCCAAACCACACTGATGTTCGAAAATCAGTAAATCGAAAACCAGATTTGCTGATTTTCAAACTACAATTACGAATACAGATCGTAATGAAGTGGGGCAAGTGCCCCTGCACCCCCCTACTTTATTATTCTAACTCCAAGGTCGCACTACAGTGGGGAAAGGGTCAACTTCCCGATCCCCACTATAGTGCACTTCGCACCCAAAATGCCAAATCTGCAATGAGAGAATGTCAATGTGCATTCACTCATTGCACATTTGCTGCATTTCTATTCGGGTATCTGAAAACTTGAAAACATACTTCCACACAATTGTCTTTCGACAATGTGTGTTTCAAGTTTTCAGAGGTAAACCACCCATATATATATATATATATGTGTGTGTGTATATATATATATATATATATATATTTAGATATATATATATATATAGAGAGAGAGAGAGTGTGTGTGTGTGTGTGTGTGTGTGTGTGTGTGTGTGTGTGTGTGTGTGTCTGTATTTAATTTATTTCTTTTATTTTACAATTTTATTTTACATTTGTTAACCGGGCTAGTCTGGCTGGATACATGTCCTTTTTCAGCAGAGGCCCGAGGAGAAAAGCTCCATTAACATACTAGTAACTTACAATATAACAAAAAAAAAACAAAAACAAAAACAAAAACAAAACAAAAAAAACAAAACTATATAAAACATGAAAGCAGATAGAGGAACAATTATTATGTAGTTTAGTAAAATGCAGAGGCAGTTTAACAAGAAATAACAATGGTGAGGCATCATTCTTCTGTAATAATTGCTAGAGTAAGACTGCTAACAAATGAAGAAGATAGAAAAAAGTGACATATGGAGAGTCAATAAAAATTACACTATTTACAATTTAGAATAGAAGAAGTTGTGCCAGGGCACTAGTATTAGGAAGGAGATAAGCATAGAAGTGATTTGTATATAAGCTAGAAAAAGAAGAGATGACAAGATGCAGTGATATAGCATGTATATGGAGGAAATAGGAAGTGTAAGAATCCACTATAAGTTTAAGTATCTATTTATATAGATAGATTGAAATATATATACATGTACGTAGATATTGATATTGATATAGATATGGCCAGTACAAACAATATTTATGACTCTTAGGCAGAAAGTCATCTGAATAAAAGCACGCATCTGAAGATTCATAAGTTAGGGAAAACATTGCTGTAATCCACAGGAAAAAGAAGATATGATCATATCATATCTTAATTTGCAGCAAAGAACTACAGTTTCAAATGTACTGATAATAAGCACAAACAAAACAGAGACATATGAAACTTATGGTAATATAACGTTATCACAGAAATGGATATTACATCAAAAACTTGTCAAACTATTCTAGGGCATCTCAGATGTTTAAAGAGCAAGGCAAAAGTATTGAAATGCCAGATATACAAATTATACATGCAGTGCCAAACATACAGAATAGTTTAAGAAAAAGGCTATAAAAAGAAATAAGTAACTGTGTATTTAGGAAATGTCACTCTTCAGGATTTGTGATCCCGTCATAACACAGCTACAGCTAATACCCTGAGAAATGAAAGCAACTTGGAGTCCACACTCTTCTTGGAGTCATCTAAAGCTTTTGATACTGTCTCCCATCAGAAACTACTACAACCTATTAAGAAACACCTTTTCAACCGCTCTCTACATTGGTTCCATGGCTACTTGATAAACAGAGCTCAAGTAGTTAAATGGCAGAATGACATCACAAGCTTCCTCTCTTTAATTATTGCCATTCCCCAGGGATCCATACTTTTCTACATCTTTATTTATTATTTATTTATTTAACAATTGTTGTCTGGGAAAGTTGACTAGGACAGAGCCTATTTTCAGCGGATTCCTGGGGAGAAACACTCCAGATGCATGTCTTTGCAATGTGGGAAGAAATCCACTTGAATGCAGGGAGGACATGCAGACTCCACACTGAAGGCACCCCAGCTGAGAATCGAACCGGAGAGAACCTCTTGCTGTGAGGCAACAACATTAACCACTGCACCACTGCATTGCTACACATCTTCATCTATGAACTTCATACTACTATGATGCAGGCTACAAAAGTTCAGTCTGCTGATGATTCTACACTGGATTGCTCCATAAAAACACTTAGTAATCTTCAAGACCTTACACAATTATTGTTTTCTTCCACCAAAGCACTGCTAAATGAGTCACTACTCCTATTAAACCCTAACAAAATAAAATTAATATTATTCAACCCAAAACAACTCTCAGACAAAAAAAGAACCTTTCACCATAACCTCTGCCAATAATATTAGGATCAAAATAATCAGCCAGACAGAACTAGGTGCTGTCATTGATTACCATTTAAGATATGACCAACACATGTCCTAAGATATAAAGAAAACACATAAAAAACTAGGCTCCCTCTACATGGTTAAAACATACCTCATTGACACAGCAAGAAGAAGAATAGAACCTATTTAATTATCAACCTGTCTCCTCTATACAGCCTCAGAACTGTCTAACATTTCAGCTGTCACAGAGGACTAAAGCCTTAACTTGTTAATGAGCTGGTTTCCATGACAGCGGTACAGTACATAAAACTTTATGCCACATTGCAATCTAAAAATAAAGTTAGAATGAAGGTGTCAAATTCACAGTCAGTCATCATCACAGAACACACCACTGCCAAGCAATCAGTGAAAACACTAGACTAGAACTACTGAAGTACTTACTGCTTATTACTATCCCAACTTACTACTCTATATAAGCTCACCTATGAGCCGCAAAACTACCCTACTTTAAGCAACATCATTCCTCAATCTCCTGTTAGAACCTTACAATCTAAAGGAAAATCATTACTCGCAATAACAAAAGCCTATAACTGTTCCAGAGACTCTTTATTCAAGCAAAGTTGTCAAAGCATGGAACCCTAGCTGTCTGATACTGAAAACAATTCAACATGTAAGTTCGTTTAAACAACAATTAAAGCATCACATGACAATTGTTTATACTCTTGTATCTTTCCAGGTTAATTTACATTCTACTATTCATAACATCTCTGTGATATTTGGCTAACAATATGCTATCCTCTGTAACTAAAGAGCATAAAGTTTGAGAACGTCCTTAAAACTATACCTTCTACTGTCTCTCTTTCTTCCTTTTTTCTCTCCTGCACTGCCAATTTCTTAGCTACTATAATTTCTTCTCTGTTGTATGATGTTTAAGTTTATGTAGCAATAATGGCACACTATACACTGTATCTATTACATGTTAGGTTTATTTCCAGTTTTATATTCTGCATCCTAGTTCTTACCAACAAAGGTTTTTGTAAAAGTATTTATTCATATTTGCACAAACAGAAACTCTGAACCAAAGATCCAGGGATAAACAGGACACTGTGTCAACAATCCAAAATACCTAATTCCTGAAGGATAAGCACTTTCATTTCACATGTGCAAAACTTCATCAGATAAGGTCATCAATTTAAAGAAACACGTTATATATCCCTGCAAAAGTCATATGCTACAACATTATCCAATGGGAACTTAAAATCAACCCACACCCACTTTCATTGAAGCCTGCATATATTAAAAATGTTAAACTGAACCATTGAAAAAAATATTTTTGAACCTTTTGAGAAAGCAAACAGCTTAAAGCCCAATGAACTATGGGTTCACCTATTGGTCACCTTTTCAGGAACATAGTCATGCTGGAATGGGAGTATACATATATTCAAAACAGTGAATATTTTAGTAAATTTAGGACATATTCACACTATTTGGATGATATTTTACAGTGTAGAAGGGCACAAGGGGAAACATATCTACTATATAAGTAGTACAACTATTTTTTTAAGATTTATGCATAATATCAGTTACAATAATATGGTTTATAGGGATGTATATTTAGAGAAGGACATGGTCAACAACAGATACACATCCTGCATGTATGGGGACTCTACATACTCAACTTGTTTTTTTTATAGTTTTCTAGCTTCCATCCCTTCTCACAGAAAAAAGCAGTTATCAAAGGCCAAAGGGTTAGGGCTGCACATATATGTCCCAGGTCAAATATCATGCTCATTAATAGAGTATATCCAGAAAGTTTAATTACTGATATTATTCAGGAGGTTATATCTAAGAGAGAACAGGGGCAATTTTTACCTATTCTTAACAGTGGTACTCAACTTGCTGTCATTAACGTTGAAGGGCAGAATATAGTATCATCTGCCATAGACAGTAACCATTACCAAATCTCATTTATTGCTAAGTTCAGGATGGATAGTGGTTTTATAAAATCTATCCTGCTCTAGAACTGAACACTTATGAATGAACATAAATGGATGAGGGATAGGCTTGGATAGAGACTCATCATAGTTTATAAAAAAGGGCAAACTATGAAGAACTTATTTGAGGGAAGAAATAGAACCAACATTAGACAACTGAGTATGTTTAAATGCGGAAGGTGTACATATTGTAAATTTATTCATACTGGGGGCACATTTAATATACTAGGTGGAACATTTCATCTACATGACAGAGTTAACTGTGAAAGTGTGGGAACAGTATATGTAGCACTATGTCAGGAATGTGAGGGTTTTTATATATGTAAAAGGAGTGGAAGCTCTGAGACCACATCTATGAACATCTTTATGAGATTGGTAAGGTAAAACCTAATAAAGCACTAGTGAAACATATTATGGAACATCCTAGCCACACAATTAAATGTTCTATTTTGGAGAAAATAATAATGAATCCTATGGTGGGCCAGGGCAAATTTTGCTAGTAATAAAGGAAACATACTGACAATTATACTGGAATGCACAAATGTGGCCAGTTTTAAATGAACATATTAGTACAGCACCTATTTTGAAAATAAAAACATTGAAAAGATAATAGTAGTAGAAGTTTTAATAACATGCCATATGGAATTGTACTTGCTTTCAAGTGCTATATTAGTGGGATATCTTGTATTTAAATGCACTTTATGAGCTGTTTTATAAAAGCAATTTTTAGAATATATTTTTAGAATATACAACAGTTCAAGAAAATAATTTACTGATATGTCTAATATTTTAAATATTGTTCATTGAGCTTTAAGCTATTTGTTTTCTAAAAAGGTTCAAAAATAATTTTTTAAAGGGTTCCCTTTAATATTTTTAATATCTACAGGTGTCAGTGAAACTGGGTGTAGGTTGATTTTAAGTTCTCATTGGATAATGTTGTAGCCTGTGACTATTGTAGGGATATATAAAGTGTTTCTTTAAATTGATGACCTTATTTGATGAAGTTTTGCACACATGAAATGAAAGTGCTTATCCTTCAGGAATTAAGAAGTTATGTACTCACTGTAACGTTCCATCTGAGTAGGTATCTTCATTTGTCTGCAACCTGTGGGATACGGATCCGATCTCGGATCCGAGCCAGCAACTTCTTCTAACATAGCATAGATCTGAGCTCCTAGCTCCTCCCCCTTACCCATAATCCCCTGCCTGCCCTGACTGACCTCAGATCAAGTTTGCCCCATAGCACAACAGATAACAGGTGTCCCAATGGGAACATATGCTAATAACATAAGAGCGATCCAATTGGTCAGGGGGAAGGAGGGGGGGATGGTTGCAAACAAATGAAGATACCTACTCAGATGGAACATTATGGTGAGTACATAACTTCTTAATCTGAAGTAGGAACTTCATTTGTCAGCAACCTGTGGGACAGAGTCCCCAGCTACCTAAGTCTTGGGTGGCCTTCATGGAAGGATATTCTGGAGCACCGCAGAGCCAAAGGATGCTCTACCTCGGGAAACAACATCTATTTTATAATGGCTGATAAAGGTGTGAGATGAAGCCTAAGTGGATGCGGAACAAATGTCATCCAGTGGAACCCTAGCTTGAAAGGCCGCAGAAGTGGCAACGGCCCTAGTAGAATGAGCATGGACTCCTTGAGGTGCAGGCCTTCCCGAACTCTGATATGTTAACAGAATACAGCTCGAGATCCATCTAGAGAGAGAAACCTTAGAAACTGATTTTCTGAAATTACTTTTGGCAAAGGAGATAAACAACTGATTGGATTGCCTATGACCAGCAGTTCTGTGGATATAAAAACGTAACTGTCTGTGTACGTCCAAGGAATGAAGCTTGTACTCTCCTTTGTTAGGAAAGTTGGGGAAAAACACTGGGAGATTGATGGATTGATTTATGTTCGCTTCTGAAGATACCTTAGGTAGAAAGGACGGATTGATTCTGAGGTAAACCCTATCCGAGTGAAAAACCAAATATGGTGGTTTGACACAAAGGGCTTGCAATTCCGATACCCTTTTGGCTGAAGTTATGGCTACCAAAAAGGCTGTCTTCCAAGAGAGAAATTTGAGATCAACCGTGGCAGCCAATTCGAATGGGGGACCAGTCAAGGCCTGCAAGACTAAGGATAAATCCCATGGAGGTACCACCTCTTTAACTGGAGGCCTAAGGAGGAAGGTACCCTTAAGGAAGGTCTTACACAGTTTGGAAGTGATAATAGGACCAGACTCTTGCCCCACATGGTAGTATGAGATTGCTGCCAGCTGTACCTTGACTGTGGAAGAACTAGCCCCCTGGTGAAAGAGAGAGATTAGAAAATCTAGAATCAATGATATCGGGGCTGTAAAAGGGTCTAAACAATGGTGTTTTGCCCAAATGGTGAAGCGTTTCCACTTACTCCGATAAACCTTCCTGGTGGAAGGCTTGTGAGCTGCTACAAGAATGGCTTTGACCGGTGATGAGATCCCGGGAGTCCTTATGAGGAGTGGAACTGGAGCAACCAAGCCGTCAGCTTGAGGTTGACCAGGTTCGGAGTTGGAAGACTGAGAGGATGAGAGATGAGATCCAGAATGGGATCCAGAATCCATGGTGGATACACTAGGTGAGACCATAGGTAAGGGAACCATGTCTGACGAGGCCAGAATGGGGCAATGAGGATCATTCTGCTCCCCAGCTGCCTGGCTTTCTGTAACAATTTCAACATCAGTGGGAGAGGAGGGTAAGCATAAAGCAGACCGGGAGGCCAAGCATGAACTAGAGAGTCTCTCGGGGACTTCCCCGGAGAGGGGATCAGAGCGAAGTAATCGTTGCATTTCGTGTTTGAATGAGAGGCAAAAGGATCGCAACAAGGTCGCCCCCATCGGGCAAATACTTGCTCTGCCACTCGGTGGTTGAGAGACCACTCGTAAGGAGTCAGGATAGTACGACTGAGCCTGTCCGCTAAAATGTTGGACCGTCCCGGAATGTGCGTTGCTATGAGAAAGCGGTTGGTGGAAATCGCCCATTCCCACACTCTCATGGCCTCGTGGCAAAGGGGGTAAGACCTGGTTCCCCCCTGTTTGTTGATGTAAAAGACTACCGACATGTTGTCTGTCTGTACCACAACTGTCCCTATTGGAAGAGAGTTGTGTAGTGCTTGCAACGTCAAAAGCACCACTCTCATCTCTAGGATGTTGATATGCAAAGAGGTCTCTACGTCGTTCCAAGTGCCTTGGACTGTTCTGCCTAAAAAATGCCCCTCCCCCACCCCAGGCAAGAAGCGTTCGTGGTCACTGTGTCGACTGGTGGAGGTAGTGAGAAGGGACGGCCCGTGTGGAGGTTGGGAGAATGGAGCCACCACAGGAGCAATTTTCTGCAAACCTTGCTTAAGGAAACGGGGTGAGACAGAGGGTTGCAAGACAGGGACCATTGTACCTGGAGGGTCCACTATAGAACCCTCATGTTCAACCGGGCCAATGGCAGCAGAGGGATTGCAGCCACCATAGATCCTAGGGCCCTCAGAATCAATTCCGCCGAAGGAGTTTGCAGTTGGAAAATGGCCTGCACATGTAACATCAGGTTCCGAAGTCGATCTGGAGTCAAGAACGCAAGCATCTGCCTGGAATCCAGTCTTGCCCCTATAAAATCTAGCATTTGTGTAGGGATGAGAGAGGATTTGGTCATGTTGATGGTTAATCCTAATAGTGGAGCCAGACCGAGAAAATAGTCCCTTCCTGAGCAAAGTAGATGCCTTGTTGGGGCTGTGAGGAGCCAGTCGTCCAGGTATGGAAAGACCTGAATTCCCTGGAGTCTCAGGTGGGCCGCTACTATTGCTAGGACCTTGGTGAACACCCTGGGGGCTGAGGTGAGACCGAAAGGGAGGACCCTGAATTGAAAGTGACTGGCTCCCAGCCGGAAGCGGAGGAACCTCCTGGAATGCCTGTCCACTAGAACGTGATAGTATGCATCCTTGAGGTCTATAGAGCACATCCAGTCATCCTCCCACAATAAGGGGAGGATGGATTGCAACGTGACCATTCGGAACTTTTGTTTGGGTACCGCCAGGTTTAGGAAAGAGAGGTCGAGGATGGACCTCAAGTCTCCCGTCTTTTTTGGCACCAGAAAGAACCTGGAGTAAAACCCTGATCCGACTTGATCTGGGGGGACGGGCTGGATGGCTCTTTTTTGTAGAAGCTGCTGAATTTCTGCAGCGGCCACCTTCTTTTGACTGGGTGGGATGTCGGGAAGGCTTCTGATTCTGAGATTGGCTATGAAGGGAATTAGGTAACCTCTGGATATATTGCGAAGCACCCAGCGATCTGTTGTTATGGACTCCCATTTTGCCAGGTGCTTCGAAAAATGCCCCCCGACTGCCTCCAGAGTGGAGCAGTCGGGAAACCCCTCAGGGGTTCTGCATGGGCCTCTCAGAGAAAGGTTCTCTGGACCCAAAATTCCTAGGACCCCCTCTGCCTCTGGGGTGGCGTCTGCCCTGTCCTCCTCTGCCACGGGAGGACTGGTTGTCCTGAGCAGACTGAGATTGATATGATTTTTGGAACCACATCTTCTTCTGACCCTTTTGATTCTTGGAAAAGGACCTCTGGGGCGCAGAGAAGCGGACTCCGATGGCAGACACGGTCTTCCTGTCTTTCTCGCTCTGGACAAGAGTGTCGCGAACAGTTTTGCCGAACAGTGCAGAACCATCAAAAGGGGCATTCGCGAATGACGCCTTAAAGGTTTCCGAGACGTCACAGTGACAGAGCCAGGCCTGTCTCCTCATGACAAGCCCGACTCCGCCTGCTCTAGCGGCTCCCTCTATGGTCGCCCCCATCGGGCAAATACTTGCTCTGCCACTCGGTGGTTGAGAGACCACTCGTAAGGAGTCAGGATAGTACGACTGAGCCTGTCCGCTAAAATGTTGGACCGTCCCGGAATGTGCGTTGCTATGAGAAAGCGGTTGGTGGAAATCGCCCATTCCCACACTCTCATGGCCTCGTGGCAAAGGGGGTAAGACCTGGTTCCCCCCTGTTTGTTGATGTAAAAGACTACCGACATGTTGTCTGTCTGTACCACAACTGTCCCTATTGGAAGAGAGTTGTGTAGTGCTTGCAACGTCAAAAGCACCACTCTCATCTCTAGGATGTTGATATGCAAAGAGGTCTCTACGTCGTTCCAAGTGCCTTGGACTGTTCTGCCTAAAAAATGCCCCTCCCCCACCCCAGGCAAGAAGCGTTCGTGGTCACTGTGTCGACTGGTGGAGGTAGTGAGAAGGGACGGCCCGTGTGGAGGTTGGGAGAATGGAGCCACCACAGGAGCGATTTTCTGCAAACCTTGCTTAAGGAAACGGGGTGAGACAGAGGGTTGCAAGACAGGGACCATTGTACCTGGAGGGTCCACTATAGAACCCTCATGTTCAACCGGGCCAATGGCAGCAGAGGGATTGCAGCCACCATAGATCCTAGGGCCCTCAGAATCAATTCCGCCGAAGGAGTTTGCAGTTGGAGAATGGCCTGCACATGTAACATCAGGTTCCGAAGTCGATCTGGAGTCAAGAACGCAAGCATCTGTCTGGAATCCAGTCTTGCCCCTATAAAATCTAGCATCTGTGTAGGGATGAGAGAGGATTTGGTCATGTTGATGGTTAATCCTAATAGTGGAGCCAGACCGAGAAAATAGTCCCTTCCTGAGCAAAGTAGATGCCTTGTTGGGGCTGTGAGGAGCCAGTCGTCCAGGTATGGAAAGACCTGAATTCCCTGGAGTCTCAGGTGGGCCGCTACTATCGCTAGGACCTTGGTGAACACCCTGGGGGCTGAGGTGAGACCGAAAGGGAGGACCCTGAATTGAAAGTGACTGGCTCCCAGCCGGAAGCGGAGGAACCTCCTGGAATGCCTGTCCACTAGAACGTGATAGTACGCATCCTTGAGGTCTATAGAGCACATCCAGTCATCCTCCCACAATAAGGGGAGGACGGATTGCAACGTGACCATTCGGAACTTTTGTTTGGGTACCGCCAGGTTTAGGAAAGAGAGGTCGAGGATGGACCTCAAGTCCCCCGTCTTTTTTGGCACCAGAAAGAACCTGGAGTAAAACCCTGATCCGACTTGATCTGGGGGGACGGGCTGGATGGCTCTTTTTTGTAGAAGCTGCTGAATTTCTGCAGCGGCCACCTTCTTTTGACTGGGTGGGACGTCGGGAAGGCTTCTGATTCTGAGATTGGCTATGAAGGGAATTAGGTAACCTCTGGATATATTGCGAAGCACCCAGCGATCTGTTGTTATGGACTCCCATTTTGCCAGGTGCTTCGAAAAATGCCCCCCGACTGCCTCCAGAGTGGAGCAGTCGGGAAACCCCTCAGGGGTTCTGCATGGGCCTCTCAGAGAAAGGTTCTCTGGACCCAAAATTCCTAGGACCCCCTCTGCCTCTGGGGTGGCGTCCGCCCTGTCCTCCTCTGCCACGGGAGGACTGGTTGTCCTGAGCAGACTGAGATTGATATGATTTTCGGAACCACATCTTCTTCTGACCCTTTTGATTCTTGGAAAAGGACCTCTGGGGCGCAGAGAAGCGGACTCCGATGGCAGACAAGGTCTTCCTGTCTTTCTCGCTCTGGACAAGAGTGTCGCGAACAGTTTTGCCGAACAGTGCAGAACCATCAAAAGGGGCATTCGCGAATGACGCCTTAAAGGTTTCCGAGAAGTCACAGTGACAGAGCCAGGCCTGTCTCCTCATGACAAGCCCGACTCCGCCTGCTCTAGCGGCTCCCTCTATAGCATGAGACAATAGCCGCATAGAGGTATTAGAGACAGAGCGAAGGGTGGCCATTCGGGAAGAGTACAAATCCTTGTCTCCCTCCGACATGGACCCCGGGAGGGGAAGCAGTGTACTCCTTAATTAGGTCCCGCTGCATCCTAATAACGTGTGCCATATAGTTCAAGGCTCTCATAGAGAAGGTCGCTGAACTGAAGGCCCGCTTCCCAAGACGGTCCATCGCGCGAGACTCCTTGCTCGGAGGATAAACCGTGGGGCTCTCCTGAGCCAACTCTTTCTTAGTGGCTGCAGTCACCAACATGGCATCCACAGGGGGACCTCTGCTCCAATGTGATCTCTCTGCAGGGGGACTCAAAATTTTGTCTGGGCACTTGGGGATCGGCTCTACTGTGTCCGGTTCCTTCCAAGCCCTAGAGGATATGAGATCCACCAGGGTGTCGGGTGGAGGGGACACCCAAGAGGTAGATGGTCCTGCCTAGAATGCCTCAAGGAATACGGACTCGTCAGAGGAAGCCTTGGGGGAAGACCACCCACCTCTGATTTTGAGCATTTCCATGATGTCTCCAAAGGAGACATCCTCAGGGGGTGATCTCGGGGAGCCTTCCCCTTCATCCAAGTCTGTATCTTCTGTGAGACTCTCAGGGGAGTCTATGTGCCTCCTTTTGCACTTTGCCTTGTGGGGAATCTCCTCGGGGGGGCTGTCCGAGGAGTCCTCACGGGCTGTAATCTGTTCCACTGGAACTCCTAAAGGCACTGAGGCAGGCTGCCCAGAGGGCCGGGTGAGGGGAGCCAGGACCAGATGAGAAGGAGTGCAGGAGGGAGCCAAAGCCAGGACCGGAGGCCTGGAAGCACTCAACAGTGCCCTCTCCACTGCAGCGAAAGCCGAGGGGGAGCCGCTCTCAGACGGATCCGAGATCCGACTCCCACTCGGATCCGAAGCGGGGATCGGACCCGGTGCCGAGAACGGTGGATCCGAAGGACCAATGTGCTCCGACCGGGACGGAGCCGAAAGCACACCGAATCCCTCGGATCCGAAGCTCGGCCCACGGCTCCGAGAGGTCGGATCAGACAGACTCGAGGGAATAGTCGGAGTCGACGTGCCCAGCACGGTCGGCTCCGACCTACCCCCGGATCCAACGTGGCTCGGCTCCAAGTGCTCCGAGCCCAGAATGCGGGTCGGAGAAGG